>NC_080062.1:9107236-9397236 GCF_026212465.1 Amaranthus tricolor | reverse complement strand
CGGAAGAATGTCATCCTCACCAATGAAGTGATTGGGAGTGACCTGGCCCCCTTCATTACGCCATTGAACGCTTCAGACATGTTTGTAGTTCTCACTCCGTATCGATGCCCACCGTTATAAATCAAAGTCCATTGGCGCTCAGGAATAGAACCATCCACTAAGTACTTATACGCGTCCTCATTAAACTCTTTAAGGCGATTCATGTAGAAATTATATTTCCGAATCTTTGTCTGTTTAGAAGCTTTTCCAAATAAGTTTTTGACTGCTATGTTTTTGAACTTCTTATGCACGTTCAAAGCTAGATGGCGTTCACAAAACCGATGGAATGCAAATGGCTCTTCCCAACCTTTTCCAACTCTATTCATTGCATGCAAAATTCCCTTGTGACGATCAGATATAACACATAAGTCGTCCCTCTTAGTGACATAATGCCTTATACAATCCAAGACCCAACTCCATGTGTCGTTGCTCTCTCCTTCCACAACGACAAAGGTAAGTGGGAACAACTGAGAATTTGCATCTATCGCCATAGCAATCATAAGTGTGCCTCTGTACTTTCCGTACAAATGTGTACCATCTATAGAAATAAAGGGACGACAGTGGGGAAAACCCTTAATGGATGGTCCAAAAGCCCAAAAAATTCGCTTAAACATCACTCTGGTAGGATCCATTGTCGGTTGGACTTCCCATTGCACCACTGTTCCTGGATTAGATTGCATTAACGCTTGCAGGTACCTTGGAAGTTCCTCAAAGGACTTACCCCAATCCCCAAATACTTTTGTTATAGCCTTATTTTTGGCCAACCAAGCTCTCATATGTTATAAAAAATCCGTATTTATTTTTTACAAAATTAACGATTGACTTCACCTTAAACAAAATTAACGTACTTTGAAAGCTCCGACTCAATTACACGGAAATTTCTATTGTTAGAAATCGCCCATGCTTTAACATTCTTCTTAAGGTGGTCTAAGGAGCTGAACTCTTGCCCTATCCTAAAGTCTCCATTTTCATTCATGGAGTTGTCATCGTTCCAGGTCATCCATGCATCAATCAATCTTTGATCAATCTCATCAATTCTAAGCCAGTCTTGAGATGGAGCACCATCTCTAATCGCTGCATCTAGAGCTTCTCTTCTTTCATCATCCTCCTCTGAATCAGAATCAATATGCTCATCTTCCTAATCTAAAGAATCAACCTCGTTCACATTACGCCTACCCAAGTAACTCGTGGAGAAGGTGTTCATTACACCACCACCAATGCCACGTGAATGAGTTGGAGAGGTAAGCTCATCTAAGTGCTCATTAATGTAATTTGGGTTACTTAACATTTCTGTGAATGTATCATGGCGTTCACTAGGACATGATTCAGGAAGCGCCATGATTCAGGAAGTTCCATGCTAGTCATGACTTCCCTCGCATTATTCGAACTTGCAACCAATTCAACATAAACCTCCATTGCCGTTCCAGGGGCTGGTGATGCCGCATAAGCAAAAGGTATGCTTTCATCATTCTTAATCGGGACTAACACATTTTTCCCAGTCACCGGGTATTTCATCTCCATTTTTAACATAAAAGAGTTGCGATCACAACCAAATACATCACAGATTTTGCTATGAAACACCTCAAAATTAGTATTATGACGATGGATAAACATCACTGTATTTAATCCTCCATTATACACAACATCAGATCCAGTATAACTTACTTCCCCACCCCGATACACTATAACGGGATAATGATCCATATTCTGCAAACACAAACATGTTTTTCATGTGATTTCAATTTAAATATAAAGCTAAAAATACCATTAATATATACTAAAACCATTAAACTAACCCAACAAAGTAATAAACTTTCATTGAAGCATTTTATCAAATACTTTATATTCATACAAACCAAATCATAAAATTCAACTACACATATGTAAAACGTAAGCTTAAATTATGAAATCAATAGAATGTAACAAACAATCAATGTATTTATAACTTCAAATGACAACAATAATGAACAAAATATTCAATTTGCAAATTGAAATAAATTAGGGTTTATATTAATACCTTAAATGATGATGAAAATGAACAAGTAAAGAAGGAGAAGATGAGAATGTAGTTGATTAATTTAGTTGAATGAGAGGAATTGTGAATATGAAGTAAATGAGGATTGAAGAAATTTTTTTTAAAGCAGAACCGGCAGCAAGGAAGAAGGAAGAACAAGTGAGATGAAGTGACCAAATAAAAACAGAAGCAGCCGTTTTGTACAGCTACAAAACCGCCACTTCAAGTGGCGGTTTGCTATATTAACTTTTTTTTTTTAAAAAAAATTAAAATTCATGTAAACCGCCATTTCATATAGCGGTTTACTTAAGATTCCTAAACAAAACCGCCATTTCAACTAGCGGTTATATTAAAAAAAATAATAATAATAATAATTCCCAAACCTATCCTACGTGGACGGTAATGTGGGAAATATTTTCCCAATTAATGCAAAGTGGGAATTAGTTTGTTTTTGGGCAATATTATGGGAAAATATCCTCTATATATATATATATATATATATATATATATATATATATATATATATATATATTCAGATACATATTTCGTTTATTAATATTTCATTTGTCTTGTTTTTATTAAACTTTAAAAAAGCCCTCTTCTTTTCAATTTATTGTATTCCATTTATATGTTTCAAATATTATATTAATTTATTTTATTTATAAAAATCTAATAGTAATAATAATTGAGATTTAAAATATTACTTTTAGCTCTAGAGGAGTTCGATTTTCAGCTAATATTTTCTTTCTTTCGGTTTATCATGTAATTCAAAATAAGGAAAAATTAGTTGTCAAATAGGTATTACTTCAGTTGAAAAGTAAATATTAATTTTTTTAATAAGATCTTAAATTTTTATTTTTTTTTAATTTAATTCTTGCTTAATCATCCTTTTTTCTCAACATACCAAACCGGTCAACACTAGAAAGAATTGCCGCCTCCTTTAGCTTGTTTTGTGACGTTTTAAAGAAAGCTTTTCAGTTTATTGGAAGAGATTATATGGTAGTTATTTTTGATTCCATGGAAAAAATCTTATGCAAATAATGTGAATTTTCAACCAAGTTGATATTATAATTTAAAAGTTTATGTAATACTATAAAATTTTTATTTTTATTTTTTTATTTTTGTAAGGATAATTTTTATTTAAAATCTATTCCTATTTCTTTGTCAGATATTTTGATATTTAACCTAATTAGTTACAATAAAAAAACTCTCTTATTTAAAGGTGTAAAGACATTTTAAGTTTTAGTTTGATAGAAATTCAAATCTAAACTCATTTTTTTACCTCATAAAACTATTTCAAAACGAATTACACTACAATAAATAAGACAATCTTATAATAATGCATGAGATTGATCAAAATGTAAAAGTTTAAACAACTAGCTATATCAATACCCAAAAGTCTAATATATAAAATAGTTCAAATGTTTAAAAAATCCAAATTTAAATATAATTATTTCATAAATTTGCAACATTTTTTCTTTTTATTGTTCATTTTAACTTTGTAACATTTTCTTTTATGGAAATGTGTTTATTACTTTCTTTTCATGGCTTTTATTCCATGGTTTTAAGTTTTTCTTTAGCCACCAACCAAATCTAGCCTTAGGAATAGAGAGTTTATTCCATACTTGAAGTTCAGCAAAGTGATCCATATACACATTCTTGATGGAAGCATTGAAGATGTTCCATTTTTATTCAATACCCATTGTTTAGGAATAAAAATAGTTCTTATCCTTTGAAAATAAATTAAAATTTCTTAAAAATTATTTTATAACAGAAAAATAAAAGTATAACAACTATTCAAATTAATTGACTCATAAATGGAATATCACCTTAATTAGAACATATTACATCACTTTTTCAAGAAAAATCTAAATTCGATTCTCGCCCTTTTCTGTCCTATTGTAATAAAAAACAAAATCAATTGACCAAACCATTGACCATGTAGGCAATTACTCTATCCCCTTGAAGCAACCAAGCACATCCTACAAGTATAAATTGCTTGAACAAGTTTGTTAATTTGTCTAATTTTAATCTCATTTAATCTTGCTCTATAACCCATACTGTTGCATCTTCGAAGTTCAATCTCCATTGATATCAAACAAATTCCCTCAAAATCAATACATAATAGAGCAATGGAAGAGATTCCTGAACTGCCACTCCGTAACCCAGCACACAAGATCATCGCAGTTGCTGCCGGTGAAGCTCATACTCTCGCACTTTCCGGTATTATTTTCGAACCCATTTTCCCGATTCTGTTTGTAATTCAATTTTTAACTTGCTTTAATCTATTGGGTATATGTTTGCTGTAAAAATGGGGCAGGAAATGGGAAGGTGTATTCATGGGGAAGAGGCACATTTGGGAGACTTGGTAATGGTTCTGAATCTGATGAGAATTTACCGGTTTCTATAAAATTGGATAATGGGAAATTATCTCAGACTGAGAAACCTCACAATTTTATTGGTGTTGCTGCTGGTGCTTATCACAGTCTTGCTCTTTCTGGTAATTGCTACTATCTATTGTTTTATAATTCCCAATTTTACTATATGTTTGTTGTTAATTCTAATGTAGATGTTCTGTGACTCTTTAATTAGTGAATTAATCTTAGTTTCCGAAATAAAGAAGTTCGAATTCGTTCAAATAAGACTTACCCAACTTCAAACTCCCCTTTAAATAGAATTAGATGAGGTTGAATAAGTATAAAGTGAATTTTTGATGAAAAGTCATTGGATCCAATCAAAAATAAGAAAGGGTTGAAAAATAGTATTTATTTATTTACTTGTATGAAGTTGGTGTATGAAGGGGAATTTATTGTATTTTTTTGTTGGAATGGGAATTTTAGTCATTGGGAGGCTTTGCTTGTGTGATTGCATTATGATTTATGATGTGGTCGTCAATTGATTTAGTGAGGTTTAGTTGAGTTATTAACCACACATTTAGATTACTTTCTGATTGGGCTTGAACAGTTGTCTATCAGATGTTATTATTTTTGTATTGGTACTTGGTTGATTGTAGTCTTTGAAACCTTTAAATCATGGATTCATGGTATGTCAAATATAGTTTCTCCTTCTATTGGAGTGTATGTTGCTTCATAATCTACCTAAGGGAGCACGGACTTATGAGTAGTCATGGATGGTGTTGGAACCTAAAAGAGAGTAAGAAATTAGCTCATAAGTTTACTATGACAAGTTGGCTATGGCCTATCCGACTTGCTTTCGTGCCTAGAGATAGGTATGTATGTCATGTGTGTCGATGTGTGAGTTGGTCTTAGCTATGAATTTAGTCTCTTAACAGCTTATCTTTTATCTTGGTGTTTGTTTGAAGCAATGAGGGATTCATGTTATCATCATTAAGATCGAACTTGCAATGAGGGGATGAATTCAAGGGGTAGTGAACACAGAGGTGTAAACTACAGCGTTATTTACCCAAATCTATTAAGGGGTTTTCGGGGTCAGATGTATGCAACTTTACCGTTGTTAATGATAACAAAGAGGTTGCTTCCGGTTGACTCTTGCCGGTAAACATCATTGATAACTTCAGATATATAAGTTAAGAAGTACACATGATTCAATGAGCCATTTGGGACTAATTTAGTACCTAAAAGATTATCGTGGTTGGTTACTCTGCCTTAATCTCAGAATCTATCATCCTAAACACTACCTCTTTTGCCCTGGTTCTAGCATTTTTCTCATTTAGAAAAGTTTTTGCATTGATAATTGATTTAGTGTAGCAGGATACATCGAACTAGGGTCAGTATGTATTCTTCAGTTTTGACTGATTGATGATTGATTCTGATGCTGTGTTGAGTTTTTTTAAAGGATCCTCTTTTGTGATCCCTCGTTATTGATTGCAGATGATGGATCAGTTTGGTGCTGGGGCTACAATACCTGTAATATATATTCTCACCTCAAAATGCTTTCTTTTCAAATACGTTCTCTGAGTAAAACTTTTTGATTGATTGATTTTCTGTACATTTCATAGATAGCCAACTTGGATTCGATGGAGATAATGTCTCAGTTCCCCGAAAATTAGACAAATTAGTTCAGTTGGACTCTCCCAAAACTCTTGGTGGTGATTCAGTGGTAAAGAGTACAGATCCACTGAAGGTGAGACAGGAACACTTTCTATATTAGGGAAGAATAACAAAACAATTGTATCATACATGGTTGTTTTACTGTCACAGGTCTGTGCCGTCGAAGCTGGTGGAATGATGTCAGTTGCTATTGATAACCTCGGAGCACTCTGGATGTGGGGCAACATCCCACAGCAAAGCAGTCCTGACGATGATACATTCTCGCTCGGAAGTTTTCCA
The DNA here is from genome assembly GCF_026212465.1 of Amaranthus tricolor. Taxonomy (NCBI): domain Eukaryota; kingdom Viridiplantae; phylum Streptophyta; class Magnoliopsida; order Caryophyllales; family Amaranthaceae; genus Amaranthus; species Amaranthus tricolor. The sequence goes on along the minus strand of NC_080062.1, from coordinate 9,390,873 downwards.
ACCCCGGTTCCCATGTGGGATTTTCATGGTCATACAGTTGTTAAGGTGGCATGTGGTAATGAGCACATTATTGCTCTGGTTAGTGCTGGTGAAAAACATACCGGTGATGATCTCGTGTGCTACACTTGGGGTAACAATTATCATGGTCAACTAGGGTTGGGAGATACAAAGAGCCGATCACGGCCTCAAATTGTTGCTCAGTTCAGCGAGGGATCAGCTTGGAGGGCTTATGAGGTGGCGTGTGGAGCTTTTCACACCGCTGTACTTACTCTCAAGAAAAGGCCAAGTGATACACTAGAAAGTGTTTGCTGGACTTTTGGTCTCGGAGAAAATGGTCAGCTTGGACACGGTACTGTTATATTGCGACTTAAACTTTAATCGAGTTTTACGTCTTTGTAGTTATAGTTGTAAATGACGGCCTGCTGAAATGTGTTTTATCTTTTTCTTGTAATAGGTACAACCCAGAGTGCCTCGCTCCCTGAACCTGTTATAGGATTGCCAGAACAAGCATATCTTGTTTCTGTAGATTGTGGGTTGTTCCATACGAGTGTAGTTTCATCGGCTGGGGAAGTATGGTCATGGGGGATGGAAAAAGGTCTTGGGCTTTGCCCTGATATGAGTTTTACAGGGCTGGATCACGGAGATGCGATTTTACCACTACAAATCTTGTGTAATGGGCCACATGGACTGAACTTTCCGGGTCCTATAGCAGTTGCATGTGGCGCAGCTCACACAGTCCTTGTTGCAGATGACGGTTTTAAACTTTGGGCTTGGGGACGAGGAAGGAGTGGAGTTCTTGGTGATGGCAAACTAAGTGATTCCTATTTTCCAAAGACGGTTTTGTGGCCCCCACTATCGGAAGATTTCAGTGACGGGATAGATTTGAACGATAAAGAGTCGAAGAAGCCAAAAGGCGAGGAGCCAGAAACGGAAAAAAAGTTATCCACGGCAATGGAAGAGATCAAACTACTTCAATCAAAACTTACGGTGATGGAACGCTATGTAAACATTCTTCATGGCACTCTCTTTGCACGGCCTTTTGAAGAGAAAGATGTTCCAGTCTCGTTGGTCAATTCGAATTCTTTTGACGTTGGAAAAGCATGGGATAATATACTGGAGACAGCAGACCGTAAAGAGCTAAGACGTTTAGAGATGTTCTTTGGAAGTATGGTCGATTGTGTGAAGGATAAGATAATGAAGAGGAAGATTCAAGAGATTGTGAGCGAGTTTATGCAGTCTTCAAATAGTAGCCCCCATTGAATCGCCGAAAGTAATAAAAGATGGAGGGAATTCTGCCTTTCAAATGCAGGGTTACTCTTTTAGTAACCCGTTCGACGTCGTGGCAAGCTTTGCTTGTGATTATAAATGATACCATAGGCTTGTCAACAAGATTTCTGCAAGACTGCAAGTAATAAACTCAATACAGGATGTATAAAATGAGATTGGGAAGAAAGTAAATATGTTAGAATATGTTATATGTGATGTAAGGAGTTTTTTTTTTTCTCTTGCTCTTGTTTTTAGTTTCTAAGTTACAGATTTTGGTATCTTGATCGAGTATTCCTTCAGTGTAATACATATTTTACTTCCTATATGAGAGACGATCTGTTTGAGAGATCATCTCTAATTGGGTCGGCACATAAAGAAAAATATAGAGTAAGAGTACGCATTAAGCTTTAATGGATTAGGTCTGAGAGAAGTCTCTCAGGAGACCGGCTGGGAGTATCTCGACCGAGTATTCCTTGAGCAATATCTTTGTGTTACTAAGCTGAGGTTGCATACATGACTCCCTAAGTGACTAAGTAGGAGCTTGCAAGAGCATTCCAGTGAGTATTTGCTGTGTCTACAAAATGAACGTACATTCGTTTAGACTTTGGAGTTGCTCCTTTTTTGGATGAAATGTCATGCAATTTAGGCAAACGTACAAGAAAACTCAATATACCATGCTCCTACAGAAAAATAAAATAATAGCACCAACAAATAAGAGATATGAGCACTTCTAATGGACTATGTTCTATGAGACAATTGTATTATTTTCCTCTCTTGATTACTTTCACCATTTTGTTTTCAGTAAAAACAAGTCATTTTATTAACATCACATTTATATTTTAATTAGGTCATTTAATAAGTATAGTATTATAATTTTCACCACTAACAAACAAGATTAAAAATATTTTCATAAGAAAACAATAACGTATATCTTTTAATGTCTTTGCTTTTAATATCATTATAAGCAAAGATAAACATTTGACCATTTTTCTACCTCTTAATTTGCGGGTGCAACTAAAAAGGGAAAGAAGTATGCGATCCTAAGAATTAAAATAACATTTTCATTTCAAAAAGAATTAATATTATGAATATAAATTCCCGATTCTTATTTGTCGCCACCCTTTTCATTTTATCGCCACTCCTCCTAATGAAATTACGAATTTGCCTCTGAACTTTAAAAATTTACAAATATGCCATTGGAGTTAATAACTTTTCATTTTCATTTTTTTAAATTTTTTTTATTATTTTTATTTATATTATTATTGTTATTATAATTATTATTATTTTTGTTATTATTATTATTATTAAACCACAATAATAATAATAATAATAATAATAATAATAATAACAACAACAAAAATAATAATAATTATAATAACAATAATAATAAAAATTTTATAAAAAAAAAAAAAACAGTCGCACAAAACGTGCGTCTGGTTTTTTTTATTTTTTTATTTTTTTATTTTATTTTATTTTTTTTTTTGAATTTCGATTTATAAAATTTCTTTTGTTTAATTAATTCATTTTTTAAGTTATTATTATTATTATTATTATTATTATTATTATTATTATTATTACTATAAAAGTAACTTAAAAATAAATTAATTAAACAAAAGAAATTTTAATTATTATTTTTATACTGTGGGACTAATTTTTTTTTATTATTTTTATTTATACTGTTATTGTTATTATAATTATTATTATTTTTGTTATTATTATTATTATTATTATTATTATTATTATTATTATTATTATTATTATTATTATTATTGTGGTTGTTATTGTTATTATTATTAAATTATTATTTTTGTTTTAATTATTATATTTAATTTATGTTTCTAAATGTTATTATTATTATTATTATTATTATTATTATTATTATTATTATTATTATTATTATTATTATTATTATTATTATTATTTAAATAAGTAACTTAAAAAATAAATTAATTAAACAAAAGAAATTTTATAAGTCGAAATTCAAAAAAAATAAATAAATAAATAATTTTTTTTTAGAAAAAAAAAAAAAAAAAAAAAAAAAAACTAGTTGCACGTTTTGTGCGACTGGTTTTTTTTTTTTAGATTTTTTTTAAAATTTTTTTTTTAAATTTTTATTATTATTGTTATTATAATTATTATTATTTTTGTTATTATTATTATTATTATTATTATTATTATTATTATTATTATTATTGTGGTTTAATAATAATAATAATAATAATAATAATAACAAAAATAATAATAATTATAATAACAATAATAATGTAAATAAAAATAATTAAAAAAAATTAAAAAAAATTAAAAAAAAATTAAAATGAAAAGTTATTAACTCCAATGGCACATTTGTAAATTTTTAAAATTCAGGGGCAAATTCGTAATTTCATTAGGAGGGGTGGCGATAAAATGAAAAGGGTGGCGACAAATAGTAATGCCCTATAAATTTGACATAAATTTAGTGTTTGACAAATAAAAAAACTTTTAAATTTGGATTTGAGTCAAAACTACCATTGTTATAAAAATGGTTAAAAATGAAGATTTGAGAATAACCTCCCAAACCTTGTCATTCTCAAATTTTTCATTAATGATTTCATAATTAAAATCTATAATTTGAAATAAAATACTTGTTCCCAAATGCAACCTAAAATAGAATTAAAATGAAAATTTATCACCAAATTATCAGAAGTATAATAATTACATTTTTGAGCTTTTTAATTCTCTCTTAAGGTTATGAATACCATTGTTCAAACAAATAATAATGAATATCTTTAATAAAAGAATTATGAGTTAACATTATACAAATGAAAGATGGCTATAATACATACATGAAACAGATAGCACTATGAACAATAGTAGATGACAATCAAACCTGCTATGCTTGCAGTCAGTACCAGAAGTAGCCAATTAGCCAAGGAAAGCAACCACAGTGGAACATTACACAACTCAATCGTAAACACTACTATCATATGCAAACGCTCTAGATGAAGCTTCAGTAGGTATTTGATCTTGTACTCGAATTACATGAATCTTTATAGATGGAAAACTTCACATAGATGCTCAACCATAAGAAACAATTCCTGTTTCTTTAACCAATCCAAGAACCAAACGTGTAGCCTTGTCCGTTGATGACAGCATCAAAATCATCACAAGTTACAGTTTTTTAGGTAAATTGTATGTCTTTCTAAGGAACTTTGAAGCAGTATCATCATTCCTGTGACACAAGACACGCAGTAACGTATTTGGTTCTGTTGGATTCCATTCACCGGAAGTAGGAGGTAGTGGAAACTTGGTCTTCGCAGAAGAACCATAAGCTTCTATAATCACACGTCTGAAACGTTCAATGAGAGATTCTGTATCAGTGTTAAAGAGAGGAAGAACTTCTCTTGCCGTAGATGAATATTTGTTAATTATATCAATAGGCAACCCATCACCATCAGCCCAAAAGAGGTCTTTAAGTGCTTTAAAATCGTCCTCTATGATCTTAAAATCCTGACACGAGAAGGCACGGTAAGGCCCCCCAGCAAGCAACACTAATAAGAATCCATCGTATGAAGCTCTCATGATGTCTGTGATAATTCGTGTTCGTATCCTTTCGTTTACAGTATCTGATATGATTAATAAGTTCTGCTCTAGCTCCTGCAGGAAAGGCTCAATTCTCGATGATGATGCATCTCCAACATATAAATTATCCCACAAGACATGGCTTAAATCGTGGAAGACAAGTTTGTAAGCCACAGCCTCTGAAAGTTGTTGGATAGCATCTACACAGGCTGCTGGTGTCATATCAAACTTTTTTCCTAAGCCACCTGAAAAGTCTTCTTCACAAGCAGACTCACAATTCCTCAAGAGGGTGATTATTCTTTTCTCCACAACTTCCAACTCTGACCGGATTTTGTGCAAGGTGTTTATCCGCACGCAAAGCTGTGGCACTCCAGATGCAGCCTCCCCATTCACAGCAACTTGAGAGCTTTTTCTCAGAGAATTCAAAGGTTTATCTTTTTTCTTAAAAACACCTAATTTTGACCCAATGGGACATCTTGTCAAAGCTGGCATAGTTGGTAGAAATGTATTTCGTGATCCTGTGATGAAGAGAATTACAAAGATTACGTAGTCAAAAACACGAGTACCTGAATTTCAGAGAGATAGGCCATAGATCACAGGTACATACCACAGCCAGATTTAGCTTTGCTTGTGTAGTATTTTAAGCATCGGTCAAGACCAGCTATCAAGTCGGGGAGCAGTGCTGGATGCATTGGAATAGGCAGTTGAAAGAATGCATCCAAAATATCATCTACGACCCGCAGAACCTCAACGGCAGAAGGTGCAAGTCCGTCTTGGATGGCACGTGGATTCCAAACCTAGCATTATTAAAAATTATGTTATGTCAGACCAGGCCATGATTTCAACCTGTACAAGAAGAGACCCTATTGACGCTGCAGGAAAATAACCCTAACAATAAATGTTCAATTATAGACATATTGACCCTGGAGAACACACGTAGCTTAATACTTATATATGCAATAAAATGCATATATAGGTCCAAATTAGTCCTGGCTCTTGACTCAGTCGGACATCACATAGCTTATGCATAAGATACTGGTGGACATGAGTTCAGGACTCTAGCCAAGTTACTGGCTAAATAGTAAATTTCTATATTTTTGTCTGTTTAAGAGCAAACAAACACCCTCTGTCCAACAAAAAAATTAGCAGGAACTCCAAGTCTTTAGTCTGCAAGTTTGTGACTCGCAGTTTCCAAGGCTAAAAATTTGAAACAGAGTCGAAAACACAGCAACAGAGTCACTGATGTCGAACTCAAGAGCTTGAACAATGATAATATATCAGCTATGCAGCCTACTATGCAGCCTCATCTCAACAATACCCAAGCTCACTGATCTATTTCATTCTAGAATACAGCCACGTCATTAGTTTGTTACAGATTCTGTTTTGGTGTATTTCTTCTTTTATAGTTTGTTATATTCAGCTTTATTTTCTTGTTAGAGTGTAGCTTCTGGAAACATTTCCTTCTGTATATATACCCTCTTCTTCAATGAATAAAGTACCAAAAGATTATTTTCCAAATTCAGAAGATACTTTCTTCATAAAACTATTATAGTATCATAGCTTTTTCTAATCCTTCACCACACCTCCTGATTTTTTTTTTGTACTCTTTATCTTTCCTTCGCATCCATGGCAGACATATCCTCTGATAATTCATCTCCTTCTCATACTACATCTACTACTGATCCTACACAAAATCCAGCAAGCATACACTACTTGCCTCTAATTATGTTTCTATAGTACTAATTCTAACGGAAGTACTAGGAGACCTATTTTCTTGTTGCAAAAGTGGCTTATCTATTTTGGCTTTAGAATCATGAAGGAATACATAAGACCAATACAATATGAAGCTTTTATCATTCATATAAATACTTGTTATTTCTTTTGGAAAGGATCTAAAATACTGTAAGTATTACCTTGGAAATGAACTATGGGCCAAATTTTCATCAATTGCGGTACACTAATCAAATTCTTACTCAAACCTAGTACATATACAAGACTTCTTTGACGTGTTTTAATTCGTTGCGAGTTTTTATCGCAATTGTGCCTTCACCCCTTGAACTAATGACAATTCAATTTCTCAATCTGAAAGGAATTTTGATTGAAGTATTAAGTTGCGTAAAATCGAATGAATCTTTGGTCACGTGGATACTGCATCCACTATCAATTAACCATTAATTTGTTGATTCTTAGTCATCTTCATGCACACTAAACAAATGACCTACTTCTTCTTAAACTTATGCTTGTGCCAATGCTTGTTTATGCTTCTTTTTGCAATCTCTCTCTCTTAATCATTACCCTAAGACTTGTCTTTCCATCTAAAATCACTCTCAACGTGATTAGGTATCTTGAGAATTCTACATGGAAAAAACTTGTCTTTCTTTTTGGTTGCATTCCTTCTTATGCAAAAGTGGACTTCAAAGTATTTATGACTTCGAGCTTCTTGTCATTCTTGTTTTCGTGACTAGCCTGAAATGCTCCTTCTAGATTCGTCTTTGTTCTTTCTTCTTAAGCCTTCACCATGCCTACCACTTCTAATATTGTTAGCATTGATAACTCCTGTGTCCTTTCTTTAACACTGACTGCACTATCATATAGTTCTGTCACAGTGCTCAAGATTTTGTTGACAACATCTTCTTTAATCTCATCTATCTCATCTATATACATCTTCATTTGATTAACTACATATGTGACTCTTGTATGGTAATCATTGATGGATTCTCAAGACTCCATACTCAAATTCCCAAGATCTATTCTCAAGTTTTGAAGTCTGATGGTATTAATGTTCAGACTTCCGTGAAACTCTTTCTGCAAGCTTATTTAGAAAAACTTGCAATAACTATTCTTGAACAAAATGGCATCTGTCCAGGCATTTTGAAGGATATGCAAAGCATTCTAGTCTTTGATTATCTCCCCCTTTGATGGATTTGCAAACGGTATTCCATCATAACAACTTGAAGAAAATGTGATTTCAGCATTAGGACCACCACTACTTCCACAAATCTCTGACTCTTAGACTAGTCTTCATTTTGACATTCCAAAAACTATAGCTCCCTCCCTTAAAGATCAGAATTATATTCTAGTTAAAGGTATGACATATTGAAGACGAAAAAGCTATGTGTTAGGGTTTTTTATGGATATATGCAGAACTCTTGGTACCAATTGATTAATACAAGATGCTAAGGGAACATGTGAATCAAAGTAAATTAAGATCAAGTATACAGGTTCCAGTTTTATTATTCCTAGTAAATTGAAGGGATTGAGCAATGCTTAATATCCCCAAGATATTGTTTCTTAATATACCAACTTTCCCATCTAAAAGATGGATATAGGTTTCAAGATTTAGAGCCTACATTGGCGAAATTTCTTGATTTGTGCTTTTGTCATCTAAGTGCAGACATATGATGGCAAGATGTTAGGAAGCTAATTTCGGCGTATCAGATCTCAAACCTACCAAAATGCATTTCATGTCGAAATGATCAAGTTGTAATCTGCTCGGGAAACCAGCAAATTCAGTAACACTTCACTCATTTATTGTCAAGGAATATGTTACACAGATCATACTGAGCCTTGAACCATGGCATCAATCATTATGCATCAAATTTCCTACTTTCTGTGATTACTGATTATGCTTTGTGAGCCAGCATGTCACTCAAAGACAGTCAAAGGCTCAAAGTCATCAAGCCCCCAAATGAAATTCTCTTTGTATCACACGCGCAACAGCAACTCCATAAACCACAAGTAATAACGATAATTATACACCAAACTACCGCGCCCCTGCTCCCTAAAATAAGCATAACATCCTTGTGCTGTTTATATTACCGTTTCATCAATTCAAAAGAGCATGTAAAATGTAATCACTTCAGACGTTGAGACAAGGGATAACAACGGTCTCGAAATTTCATGACAGGCTTCAACTTATAATGAGTATGGTATTCCAAATGAATTCTATAGAAGGGTCATTGCAAAGTCGGAGAAAAGAGAATGCAAAGCAACATATGGCTGTAAAACTAAACTAGCCTCTCTGCCACATGCCAATTTAAAGGTTAATTGGGAGGAGTTTGAAGATAGTATCACAAATCACACATACAAAGGAAAAATTACTGCCCAAAGTCAATAGTACATTTAGGTTATCATCTATTCTTCCCCAACCATGCACATTAACTTGAAAAAATTGTAAAATAGATAGAAATACCTCTGCTTGTATGTTCCTTTCAACCCGTTCCTTCATTCTATCCAGTCTCATTTTCATCCAAACTTTGACCAAATTGGCTATAGCAGCTTGAGCCTCATACGGAGGCATCTCACGGATGACTGCCTTACCACCATCGTCGCTATCCACTGAATCTTCGACCGCTGTTTGCACGAGATCTTGCTCCAACTTGTCAGCTGCTCTCAAGATTTCCACAGCATCAGGTGTCAACTCCGTTATACTTGAAATGAATTGCTTTAATTCATTGCCATAGCAAGCATGGAGGGTTGCAACCGCAACACCAGCAGCCAAAGGATGCCATCTCTTCAATATTGGACTGAATACTTTCTTCTCATGAGCAGCAAGCTCACCGACATCTTTAGCAAGGATCGCAAGAACAGGAAGAGGGTGTGGCTGATTCTTTGATGCTCTCCGACTTGAATCCGCCTTCTCCATCATCTGCAGTTAAAAACCAAATATAACTTCTATCAGCAGTTTTAGGCCACACATCCACAGAGACCGAAAGGCATGATTTAGGATGATTCAAAAAATTGGATAAGAGTAGTTCAGCATCTACAACCAGCTCTGGGAATAAATAATCTAAAAGTGACAACCACCACTCTGTTTTTTCTATAATGCACGTCCAAAACTAAAGCGATTTGGCAAAATGCAAACAATTCAAGCCAATGCATCCTAACAGTGAGTAAAGTTCAAGGGATTCTTATACTACCCCTACCAAACTCTCCTCATAGAAATCAAGTAGGACGTAAGACAATGTACACAATACATATCCAGATATTCCCTAAGACATCTCATCCAAAATATGAGAAAAGCATTCTCTCATTAATCAAGGAACCGAAAAATAAGATTATGCATGCGACACACAACAGTTCCAAGAAAACTTGCCTGAGCGAATGCAGTGCGAAGTGATGACCGGATGTATGTATCGATTCTGCTACGAGCCACAGCAACTTCACTTTTCCTCTTTCTACGGTACTCATGAGATATATCTTCAACTAATATTTTAGCCGCAGATATCCCAATAGAAACTATATTAGGCATGGTATTAATATTTACATTATCAAACGTGTCATGATATGCAAGCAGTCTTCTTTCCACCCAACCCAAAATAGAAGTTAGTGTTGCACTCAAGAACTTGGAATATACGGAATCCTTTGTTGTCTTAGCATCTTTTGCTACTTCTTCTAGCTGACCATCAACTGCAGACAGGAGATCACTTTCAACTTGACCAGTAGCAATAAAACGATTAAACAGAACCCATGTAAAACAGAGGTTATGCAATAATTGGTTAATGCCAAGAATAGGCCACGTTTTCTTGATAAGGTCCATAAGTTCATCCACTTCTTCAATAATTGAAGATTCATCATTAACATCAAAGCACGCTTCAAGCAACATCTCATAGAGACAGAGATTGAGGGGGAACCCATCCGCCCAATGACAAGAATCTGACAATCCATCAGCCGCTTTGCAAGCCAAAGCCACTACAGCACTACGAAGAACCTGCATTGATTCATTGTTTTTCCCTGTCTCTATCGGCCTCTCCAAAGCTCCATGAATTATCTTTTGCAATTGTTGGGAGCTCGCATCAGCTTTACCAATTGGCTGATAAGGATGTAATATAAGACCGGCTTCAAGCACTCTCAAATTTCGTTTTTGCCATGCATCATATTCTTGTTGATCAGTAAAGTCTGACGACTTAAGCTGTTGTAAAAGCTCCAGTGGTAAAACCAAATTATCAATACGTTTTCCAAGCTGTAACAAGAACGATAAAATAGTCACTAATTTCAGTTACTTGAAGCATTATGAAACACATAAAAGGTATGAATCATATACCAAGCTCCAACATCGGTTTAAAACCTCAAAAGGAAAGGAAAAAAGCTTTGAAATTACACCAATAATTATTTTGGATTCCCAAATATGATAATAATTGATATAGAATCTTACTTTTTGATGATGATAATACAACATTACAGTTTGTCATAGTTCTAATCCAATGACATGATTCAAAGGAAATAAACAGCTACTCAGGCAACTACTTCATGGGTCATGACACACATTGCTGCAAAATGTAGGTATGACTCAAATTCTCATAATCTAATCATACAACCAACAATGGCTTATGTACTAATCTCTTAGATTTGCATTATTTGGGGATCTTAGCATATAAAGGTAACTTCAGGTTTTCTTCAACACAGTTCTGGGTACTTCAAGGTGATGATGTACACCACTTATAAAACAATTAGTCATTTGACATACATTTTCTGAACAACCAATGTACGACTCCTACTAGACAAGCCTTTTTTCCTTCTTTTCTTTCGTGGAACAAAATCCTATTATTCCTAGGAACATCAAGCCAGAACTTTATAGCATATCAAGATTCAATATTAAAATCCCATCCCACTATCACAATGTGAATTACAACTTTACACCATTTACAAAAAATCAATACCTCATTCCAGTTTTTATACTGGTGTAATAATAATTCCACATTCCATTACGTCAAACAAACCCCTACCTCCAGCGAAGAAAGAATAAAAGATCAAAAAAAAAAAAGAAAAACTTCCATTACCACTCACTCACCAACTTAGTTGATTATTAAAATAAACACACAATTAAAAAAAGGTCCTTTTATTTTCTAGCTTCGCGTGAAGTAACATGTAATCCACCGACAAAAATGCCAATGTAAAGCTCAAATTGATTTGTTTTCTCATCTTCCTAATCTAAACAATGAGTGAATCATCAATTTATAAATTACCATTTTAATTAATCAATAAATTAAAGAATACGCATTAAAAAAACAAACCAAATCTCACATCAAGAACAATAGATTTATTTCCAGAAAATTTTAACTCCGTAAGATAAAAAAATTTGCAAACAATAAGGTAAAATTCACAAAATTTGAATCTAAACCAACTACATTTTGATCTTCGAACCTCTAATTCCAAAATCAACCAAAATTTAACTAAATCAAATTAAATTCCCAACCTAAAGCAGCAAAAACTTGATCTTCTACCATCCAAGCACCACATAAACATAATTCAGAACAAATCCAACTAAAAGTTAATCAAAAGCATGAGATCTCATATTCTAACCTGAGAAGCAGCGATTCTGAGAAAAGCTTTACGAATTCTAGAATCAGCAGTTTCAGAAACTCTCATCTGAACCCTCATAAGCTCACCAACCGTTAAAGGTTTTTTATTAGGGCTATTGTGACTAATCTGTGACCCTGGACTACCATTACTACTTTTCTTCAACCCTAAACTCGACGAAGTTAACGATTTCAACCCTTTCTTCACTCTACTCGCCGCCGTTGAAGTTAACGACCGTTGCAATCCACCGGAATTCGAGCCGCCATTGGTAGCTATTGCGGCAGAAGTGGCAGAAGTAGGGGAGGAGTTCGAAGCAGAAGAAAGGGTTTTTCCAGAGGAAGTTCGAGAAGCGGCAACGAAGATTTCGTAGGCGGTGGAACGAAGGTCAAGGAGAGAGAGGGAGGGAGTGAGGTCGGTGACGAAAGGTGAAGAGAGAGAAGAAGAAGGTGGTTGAGATGGTAATGGAGATGAAGGTGGAGGTGTAGCTTCTCTACGTGAATCTCCCATGGAGCTCCTGTCTCTGAAAAGGAGCGCCATTGAAGATGGAAAGAAGGAAAATTGAGAAGACTGTGAAATGAAGGAAGAAGTCTGTAGTGAGGAAATGGGAGAGAACTGACTTCTAAAGACTTTTCTGTTTGTTGTTCTTTTTGGTGGGAAAAATAATTACACAAATTTTTAGTTGACACCGTCTTTATTAAACACGTTTTATAGTGAGTCGGTGCACTTTTTAATTTTAAAAAAAATAAAAAAAATTCAAAAATAAATTAAAATACGTGTAAAGTAATCACACATTCACACCCAATTAGAAACTTTTCAATTTTCATTCCTCTTTCCTAACAATCTTCAATTGCCATTTTCGACCATAAAATTTTCCATTTGCGTGCTTAGTTCCTTGATTTCATCTTCAACATTTGCTTAGTTCTCATCAAAGGTATGTATCTTCTTCATTTTTGTTTTTTTATCAATCTTCCATTTTTTTTTCAATTTTTTTTATATTATCACCATTTTCGTTTGTATCTTCACCAATGAAAATGATTGTAATTATAAATGTACAATATTCTGATTATTATTTTTTATTTTAAGCTTTAGAAAAACAATGATGTTGAAGAAGACAACAAAATTGGGCTTAAAGAAGGAACGTAAGTTGGTGTTTTAACCTAATTAAAGTTTATAGTTTAATATTTTAATATTTTAAATTTGTTTGTTTTTTGATTTTACTTGTTCTTGATTTTAGGGTTTAAAAAATGAAAAAGATAAGTGATGGTGTTGTCTTGGCTTCTGTATTCACAAGGAAGATAAAAAAAGATTCTAACTAAGGATCATAATGACAACCCTCAACAATCAAAGGTGGCTGATCAAGTACCCAAACAAAGGGTTTATAGTAACTGAAATTATAATATTATATATTTAAATTTATTATATTGTATATTTGGGTTTATAATAGCGGTATGTGTCGTATTGTTATGCATTTATATTTGGGATTATGTTGGAAATATAATAGTGTGTATTTGAATTTATAATATTGTATATATGGGTTTATAATAGATTATATTTGTGTTTACAATTGTGCATAGTATTTATAATATTTTGGATTTATAAAGTAATGTTATAATCCCAACTAAATAATGTTATGCCCCCAACTAAACAATGTTATAATCACAATTAAACTATGTTATAACCCCTAATAAACTATGTTGTAATCCCAATTAAACTATTTTATAACACCAATTAAACAATATTATACTCCCAACTACATTATGTTATAAAACCAACTAAAAATGATATAACCCACACTACACAATATTATACTCTCAACTACGTCAACCTATGTCGAATGTTCACAGTTATAATACCAATTATATTATGTTATAACCCTAAATATTAGTTATTATTACCTCCAATATATTATGTTATAACTCCAAATATATTATGTTATAACAACAAATATATTATGTTATAACCCCAAATATATTGTTACTACACAATGTTTACTCCCAACTACATCAACATATATCAAATGTTCACAGTTATAATACCAATTATATTTTTGGTTATATCCCCAAATATATGAATATATAACCACAAATGCTTTTATTACAATTCTCCAAAAATTAGCTATAGTTGTCTTCTTCAACATCATTATTTTCCACCATTGATGAACCTTAATTTAAAAAAAATTAGAAAAACCACAATAATTTTTATTACCTTCCCCAAATAGTATGTATTGTTGTCTTCTTCAACATCACTGTAATCCACCATCGATGAAGCTTTATTTAAAATAAACCCACAATCAAATTCAAGCATCATTTCTTCCATTATTAGACAATATTTTCAGGTTGTAGAAGGTGTGTATGTTCAATGGTTGAAGAAGGGAGATGAAAAAATCAGAAAACTTTTCATCTTTAAAAAACACAGCAGTTTTCTTCTCTTAGGAATGACACGCGCGTGGTTTTTTAAAAACAACAGTTTTTTTTAAATTAAGATATTTTCTAAATATAGTAATGTTGGCTGGGCTCTTTTGAGAGTCGTCTATACTATAGACGGTCTCTCAAGAGAGGGCATGAAATAATTAATCTACGTTCCTTAGAAAAACTCTCACAAACAATGTTTACGGAAAGTGAAAAAAAATTCTTTTAATTTTATTTTATTAAATAAGAAAATTTTCATAGAGTAAAAGTAATGATCATAAACATTAAAAAATAGAAGAAATTGTGAATTAATGCCTTAAAGTTAGGTTTTTGCTAATTACTGCATCAATGATTATCTTTTGCGAATTACAACTACCAAAGTATCAAAGTCTACATTAGGGCTGAACAGAGTTTGGTCTAAACCGTAAACCAAACCGGACCAAACCGTAATTTAAATATTTGGTTTGGTCTACGGTCTAAATGGTCTGGTCCGATTTTTTTTATTAAAAAAACGGATTCCGGTCCGGTCCCGGTTTAAAAATTTTCAGATCAGACCGGACCGGAAATCCGTAATAAATTCCGGTCTGGTGAAAACCGTAAACTGTAGACCGGAACCCGTAATTTCCATTTTATTTAAAATTTTAAACGTTACTATTATAACATTATGATTGGGTCTTTTTAATCTCTGATTCTGAAGCTCTCCCTCGATCCCTTCTCCTTCTCCCTCGTTCCTTCTCGTTCTCCCTCGATCCCTTCTCCTTCTCCCTCGATTTCTTCTCCTTCTCCTTCTCCCTCGATTCTTTCCTTCTCCTTCTCCCTCGATTAATCTCTGAAGACTCTGATTTCTCCTTCATCGTACCAGACGACAGATACCACTCTCCAGGTCTACACTTCGATACCAGCTGTGCTGTGCTTCTGTGCTTCTATATTATAAAATTTGTAATGTTCTATATTATAAAATTAGTGATGTACTGAACTATTGAAAATTTGTAATGTTTCAGATTTGGTGATGTATTTTGTTTACAGATTATCGTTTATCTTAGATTCTCAATTAAAAAAATACAAAAAAATAAAAAAACCGTAGACCAGACCGTTCTCTAGTGTCTTGACTGGTCTGGTCTGGTCTGAAAAATTTTTAGACCGGAATTTCTGGTCTGGTCTGATTTTTCTGTCAAACCAGGCCAGACCGGAACTACATCGTTCAAGCGAAATTACAAAATTCCGACCATTTTAAATTAGGCTAAGTGGCCGAATTCATTGATTTGGCCTGCACGTGGCACAATTTGGTATTTTGGTGGGTGTAATTAGCAAAAAACAATCATAGAGACTTTAATTCGCGAAAGTCCAAACTTTAAGGCTATAATTTGCAAATTATTTAAAAATATTTTAATTCGCTTGGAAGCAATAATGAAGTGGTTTGGATTAAAGTAAGGAAACGTAATTGTGTACCACAAAGATTGGCAGAGGTAAGAGTTTCAGATTAAGAAGCAAATCCTTGTCGTATGTAAGTTGATTAGGGTTGGTAGAAAGTTCAATATTCATGAAGATCATACTCAATTGCAAAGGGGTGTTCAAATACTACTTAGTAAGATTAAAGAGTAAGAGAAACTTTAATCAAGTTTGTTAAGTTAGTACTAGTGGTCTGCCTTTTGTTTTGTTTGTTTTTCTAAAAAAATAAGGTTGTTTTGTATTATGGTTGTTAAGTGAGTGCTAATATGGTAGTTGTTAAATTATTACTAGAGATGGGGGTATTTTGTACTGTATGGAAAGAGGGAAGTTGATCTTCCTTTATGTTCTATTAAATAATGAAAATAAACTACTTTTGCAATGGATTTGTTATAGAATTTTTGATAATATCACAACTTCTACATTTCTAAAAGAAAGTGGTTTTTTTAGCAAATTTTTACAAACTAAGTAATGTATTTACAAAAACAATGTGCAATGGACTTAATGCTATCATTTACATCAACTACAAAATATCACCACTTCTAACATTCTTACACATATTCCATAGTCTACTAATGAAACTTAAACTTACTTAAACCTAAAATTACTTATACCTAACATTACTTAAACCTAAACATACTTCATAGTCTTTAAAAGCTTTTTATTGCCTTCTTTTTCACTTGGCTCGAACCCCCTTGTTGCATTTCTTCTTTGCGAGTTAAACCACCTGTAGACTCAATTAGGAACGGTAACAGCAACTAGAGGGGGGGTGAATTGTTGTTGTTACTAGTTTAAGCGTTTTTGCCCTGTTTTTGCGGAATTGAATAAAATAAATAAAGCTTAAACTTAGAGCGAAATAATTAAAAGAGACAAATGATTTTTACGTGGAAACCTTCTAGGCCTAAATAGAAGGAAAAACCACGACCCCTCGGGATTTCTAAATTCTCCACTATGTTTAAGGCAACTCGTTACAATTACATTAAACATCTTACTTCACTCGAAGCGCATCAACTAGGCCAACTCTTCTCTCTTAAATTGCTTCACTCAAAGCAACAAACTTAGCTTCACTAAAAGCTAATTCTCACCACTAGCTTCACTAGAAGCTTTCTCCTTAGCTTTACTCAAAGCTAATCTCTTCTCTAGCTTCATTAAAAGCTATCTAATTTCCCCCTTAGACTCACCCGAGTCTAATTACAAATTCTCTCAAAAACCCTTACAAAGGATAAAAATTCTCTAAAAATAAAATCAATGAGTTGCACAAGAAAATATTATAAATTAATTGGCATTTTTAAAACAAAATTTTCTTGTAAAAATTCTCCCATAATTACGTATGATTTAATGGCTCATACTAAGGCGAGTTTTGAAGAATAACCGAGCCCACTATTTATAGAGCTAAAATCCCTAAGAATAAGGAATATTCCAATCCATTATCCCATTATCAAAAGATCATGGGAGTAATGTGGATAAAGCAACCATACGGTTATTTGATTAAGTCAAACCAGACAGAAATAACCGCTGTTCTCTGTTCCCTTCAAGCAGCAGTTTCTTCAATAGCTGTTCCTGTTCCAGTACTAATTGCTGGAATGTGTTTGCTATAAATAGAAACGGTTATGCTTATTACGAATGGTTACTTGCTAACTTGTAGGTATAAGGACGGTCAAGAATGATAGCTAAAACCCATTCAACAACCACTAATTCTATTTTTAGTAAATTCATTATTTACTAAAAATAGATCCTAAAATAAAGGATCTTTATTTAGAGGCTCATACGTAAAGTAATTTTAAGAAAACTTTTTGCCAATTAATTATAATAATTAATAAATGCAACAAATTAACTTTATTTAATACATTAACTAAAAATAATAATTATAAATAAATAACCAGAATTTCCAGTTAACGTAGGCTGACTCCAGTTCAGGAACAGTGCGCTGTTTCCAGAATCCAGTTTTGCTAGAATATCCAACTTAGGAACAGTAGACCTGCTGTCTCCATTTTACATCCCAAGCGATATACTTCTTCTAACATCCCTTGAATCCTTTTGACACGTGCATTCCCATGAACTAAGCCATAGGTACTATCAACGATCACAATTAATCGGATATCGACCTGCACACAATCTCTAAACACATATTTGCTTAAGTGTAGTCATCATCAAAACTCAAGAGGTCCAACAAATTCCCCCTTTTTGATGATGACAAACTTTTAAACAAACTTAAAATAAAATTAGAGTAAAATCAATATTATAGAGCATGTCAGAGATTAAAACAACTCTACATAACTTAGTAAATTAACTCGTTACAATTTAATTTACCAAGCAATCATAGTAACACAGTTTACTCCATATAGTATAAAAAAACAATATAAAATATATGTTTTTAAATAGTTTCCAAAAATAGTTAACACAAATCACTAAGTATTTCGAATGTAATAACTTTGAAATCAGAACAATTAATCATATAATCAGAGCATATATCTTATACTCCTATCAACAGAACATTCAAAACAATTATTAGAACAATTCATCATCAGAGTCATCAGAGCAACAGTTCATCAAATAACTTCTATTATCAGAGCAATATAAATCAATCTTGATCATAAGTATCAAAGCATTAAGCATTAACAAAAGGTGTTAACTATATACTGACAATAGATTAACTATACTTTGACAATCACAGCAAAATCAGCAAGCAATAAACAAGCAATAAACAATCATCAGCAGCACACAGCCAAACAGCCTTAGATCATGAATCATAACCTTAATCCTAAAGTCCAACATAATAGATATTATCAGAGCTAAGCATACTCAAGCATTATTTAAGTTTGTGTCAAATATTCCCCCTTTTGACATCATTCAAAAAGAATTGGAGCAATCAAACCACAGCACTAAGCATATAGTCATAGTCAAAGAGAGAATAAGGATGCAAAAAGTAAAAAGCAGTAACAATGAATGCAAACAAGATCAGCTATGATCAATCGTCACAGATAGTTGGTAGCATAAAGGAAATTGTTCAACATATTATCATTGTTAAAGGATGTACCCCAGCTGGTACAATTGAAAAGCAAGAAAAGATTGTTTGATGATAGTGATGGTTGCAACAAATAAGAAAAGATATCAGGAAGAACTAGGATGCAGGAGCTTCATCATCTATGTATTCTGTTTCCACCTCCACTGTGTCAAGCTTTGCCCCCAAACATGCTTCCATTTGGTCCATTTGAGCAGATAGTGAGGCAATAGAAACACGAATTTCATCTTTAAAAACAAGGAAGCTAGACTGAAATTCTATGACTTTTAGGAGAATGGAGGATAGAGGGGCTGTAGGAACTGTATTGTCACCTAAACCTTGATTTGGTGAGGTGTGTACTGGTGGTGGTGATGATGGTATAGGTGACTGTGGTGGTAAAGATGGTTGAATTGGTGATTGTGGTGGTGAAGATGGTTGTATTGGCGACTGTGGTGGTGAAGAAAAATTATGAAATGACGGTGTGGCAGGTTTAGGTGAGGAAGGATGGCTTGGTTCAGCTGTTGTATAAGAGGTTGAGTCATCATCAATAATAACAACAAGTTTCTTTCCTTTGGAAGCTAGCCTACGACTCTTCCTAGCGTTTGAACCAGGTAAAGAACTCTCCTCATCTTTCTCTTCTTCTTCCTCCACAGCATCCTCCACAGGTTCCTTCTCAACTTCCCCCTTACATGAGTTTTCCTCCTATTCCTCTTCAGAATGCCCCTCTGCCTTCTTAGTGGCAGAGGGAACAGGCTCCTGTTCCTCCTTATTTAATTCCTCCTCCTCAACGTTTTCTTCATTTTCTTCTTCATTGGTGCCCTCAGATTGTTCAAAAAAATTCTCAAGAGTCCCATTTTCATTTAATCTTAGATGCAAGTTATTCAAACACTTAACACCTACTTTGTTGTTTGGACCCATGGGATAATTTGGACCATCAAGAGGAACACCCAACTTCATAAATATCCATGTTAACAATCCACCATATCCTAACACATTACCCTTAAAAATGCAATCATTCAAGTGACAAATCATCAAAGAGGGAAAATTAATCTTGATGTTATTAGCCATACAATATATTAACGTAGCATCCCTTAAATTAACCTCACTTCTTTTAGATGTGCGAGGCAAAATAAATCGTCTTGCTATATTGTATAACAACTTGTGCATAGGTGACAGCACATTGTGACTAACCTTTCCTCTTTTTTCTTTTATCCCTAAAAACTTCCAAACTACCTTCTCATTTATCCCAGAAAAATTGATTTTTGACCCAACAACGTATATATCAAATCCAGTGGAGGGAACACCTAACCATCCTCCTAAAATCAAACTATTAAATTCAATTTTAATCCCCTTAACAACACTAGTACAAACGCCATGGTCAAAAGAAAAGTTTGAAACAAACTCGCGTATCAAGTTGGGGTACATTGGGTTGCAACAGTGTTCTGCCATTAAAGATTCCCAAAATTGATTTTGCAAAATGGCGTGAAATTGAGGAAAAAAAATTGATTAATACCATTGTTTGTCCAATCCGAAGCCAACAATCATTTCTTTTGATATCTCTTCAGCAGATACCTTAACATTAACCTTTGCCCTCTTTGAGGATGATTTCCTCACTGTAGCATCTCCTTTGCGCTTCGAACTTTCATGCACTTCAGAAGGATTAGGTGTGTCCTGCTGCTTTCTTGATGAAGACTCAGTTTTAGGAGTGAGTGGTGTTGGATAGATGACTTGAAGAGGTGTGGGTTGTTTCATTTTTGGGGTTTGATTCTTGGTTTTCATGGTGATTTGAAAAATCAAGAAAAGAAAAGCTGGGTTGAAGACGGTTTTGGGAGTGAAATGCAATTGATGATGAAATGAAGGATTTGACGTGAGAGAGAGTATAAAATGCATGTGAGGGGACGTGTGTTTAAGTGATTCAAGTTCCTTATTTAATTCGTGCATATGAACACATAATGTGAAATGGAAACAGACGAATATTATGATGATTCAACTCCCACTCCTTAAAAAAATTGCTGGAGAAATTAACATATCAAATATTATGAAAAAAAATTTTATGAAAATAAAAGATAAATGGAAATTTTATGCTACCACAATCTGATCAAATCAAACATGCAATAATAAGAGCACTCACAGTATATACTTTTAAATAGTGCGTACCTGATTCTTTCAATAATTGATTTTTCAATCAAGATTTTTGTGGTTGATCGACTTTTTCAAATTTTCATTTTGTCTTTAAGGATCACATTTATCACTTACTTCAATTCAACTTGATCATGCCCAGTTCTAATCTCATCTTTTCATGTTGTTCTCTTGGGAGCGGCTTTGTCATGATATCAGCTATTTGCTCGTTTTTATTAACATGCTTGACGATAATATTTTTATTTTCGACGTTGTCCTTAAGAAAATGATGCCTAATGTGAATATGTTTTACTCTAGAATGATGCACTGGATCTTTTGATATGCATATGGCACTCGTATTATCACAATAACTAGGAACACATTCAAACTTAATACCAAAATCTCTTAGCTGCTGTTTTATCCAAAGCATTTGGGAACAGCAAGCTGCTGCTGCTACGTATTCAGCTTCGGCAGTAGATAATGCAACTGTGTTTTGTTTCTTGGAACTCCATGAAACTAAACATGAGCCAAGAAATTGTACCATACCTGA
Organism: Amaranthus tricolor; assembly: GCF_026212465.1. NCBI lineage: Eukaryota > Viridiplantae > Streptophyta > Magnoliopsida > Caryophyllales > Amaranthaceae > Amaranthus > Amaranthus tricolor. The sequence goes on along the minus strand of NC_080062.1, from coordinate 9,369,227 downwards.
TGTACTTTTTCTATTTACGAGTTCACCTGCATAATCTGCATCACTAAAACCTTTCAAATCACAAACATCACTTTTAGGATAAAATGTGGACAAGTCGTTTGTTCCTTTCAGATATCTTAAAATTTGTTTAACTGCAGTGAGATGTGATTCTTTAGAATTGGATTGAAATCTAGCACAGAAACCAACACTAAAAGCAATATCAGGTCTACTAGCAGTTAGATATAATAAAGAGCCAATCATGCCTCTATACATAGTTTGATCAACATTTGTTCCATTTGAGTCTTCATCTAATCTAACATTTGTAGTCATAGGTGTGTTGTTGGTTTTAGCATTATTCAAGCCATATTTCTTGAGAAGTTCTTTTATATATTTTTGTTGGTGAATAAAGATACCATTAGCAGTTTGTTTAATTTGCAACCCAAGGAAGAAGTTTAGTTCTCCCATCATACTCATTTCAAATTCATTGCTCATTAGGTTAGCAAATCCTTTACATAGCAATTCATTTGTGGCTCCAAAAATAATATCATCAACATATATTTGAACAACTAGAATATCAGAACCTTTATTTTTAAAGAATAAGGTTTTATCAATTTTACCTCTAACAAAGTCATTTTGGATTAAAAATTTTGATAGTCTTTCATACCATTGCCTTGGAGCTTGTTTCAAGCCATAGAGAGCTTTATCAAGCTTGTAGACATGATCAAGACATGAGGTATTTTCAAAGCCTGGTAGTTGTTCAACAAAAACTTCTTCATCAAGAAAACCATTTAAGAAAGCACATTTCACGTCCATTTGATATAATTTAAAATTCATGAAAGCAGCAAAAGAAATTAAGATTCTTATAGCCTCTAACCTTGCTACCGGAGCAAATGTCTCGGTATAATCAATACCTTCTTGTTGATTGTATCCTTTGACCACGAGCCTTGCATTGTTTCTAACAATTATTCCATGCTCATCTAGTTTATTCCGAAATACCCATTTCAAACCAATTACCTTTTTGTGTTTTGGTTTGGGTTCCAAGTGCCATACTTTATTTCTTTCAAATTCATTTAATTCGTCTTGCATGGCTACGATCCATTCGAAATCCTTTAGAGCTTCTTCATGATTCTTGGGCTCGAGTGATGATAGGAACGCAAAGTGTGCACAAAAGTTTCTCATTTGAGATGTAGTTTGTGTTCCTTTATTCAAATCACTTATAATCAAATCAAGAGGATGATAACTTTGATATTTCAAAGGTTTGGGCACAAATTCTCTTGTGGGAACAGTAGCATGTTCTGGTTCATCAGCTTGATCAACATTCTGTTCAGCTACTGGATCGTTTTGCTCTTCTGTGGGAACAGCTGTATTGGGAACAGTCTGTTGGTTCTGAAGTACTAGCTGTTCCTGATCAAGATCGTTCTTTTCTGCCTCTTCTGGGATCAGTTGTTCACCTGCTGTTCCTTGATCTTGCATTTTCATTTCTTCTTTATCATTCTCTAGATTTGCAAGACCTATCTTAAAATTATTTGTATCCTGTTCACTTGACAAAAAGTTAGTTTCATCGAAAATTATGTGAACGGATTCTTCCACACTCATTGTTCTTTTGTTATAAACTCTATATGCCTTACTTTGAGATGAATAGCCAAGAAATACTGCTTCATCACTTCTTTCATCAAATTTACCTATATTTCGTTTTCTATTAACATGTACAAAACATTTGCATCCAAACAAACGAAAATAGGAGATATTTGGTTTAACACCTTTAAGCAATTCATAGGGTGTCTTTGAAGTGATTGGTCTTATTAATACACGATTCAAAATATAACATGCAGTATTAACAACTTCGGCCCAAAAATTTCTAGGTAGACCACTAGCAATTAACATGGTTCTAGCCATTTCCTCTAAAGTTCTATTTTTCCTTTCTACTACACCATTTTGTTGTGGTGTTCGTGGTGCCGAAAAATTATGACTTAATCCATGCTCATTGCAATAATTCATGAAACTTGAATTTTCGAATTCTCTTCCATGATCTGACCTTATGTGAATAATTTGATTAATGGTAGATTTTTGTATTTTGTAAGCGAAAGAAACAAACTCATTAAAGGCTTCATCTTTACTAACTAAAAATAAAATCCAAGTAAATCTATTATAATTATCAACAATAACAAACACATATCTTTTGCCACTAGGGCTTTGTGTTCTCATAGGTCCACATAGATCCATATGTAATAATTCAAGTGGTTTAGAGGTGGTCACAACATTCTTTGGTTTAGAAGATGACCTAACTTGTTTTCCTTTGGCACAAGGATCACAAATTTCATCCTTAAGGAATTTTATAGCTGGTAGTCCTCTAACTAGGTCTTTTGATCTTAATGTATTAATCAATGTATAACTAGCATGACCTAGACGCTTATGCCAAAGAAGTGGGTCGTCTTCTATAACGCTTAGACACGTTAGACTGGTTTTGGGAACAGTTTCCAGGTCCACAACATAAGTGTTCCCTTTTCTGATTCCCTCAAGAACGGTGTCTCCTGTGTCAATCCTAGAAATAATGCACTTTTTTTTTTGAAGTAAAGTTCACAGAATTACCTTTAACGCAAAATTGAGAAATGCTTAGTAAGTTATGTTTCAAATCCTCGACTAAAAATACATTATCGATAGCATGGGAACATGACCTTCCAACTTTTCTTTTGGCGATTATCTCACCCTTCATATTGTCACCAAAGGTTACTGTTCCCCCATCATAGGCTTCAAGTGAGAGAAATTTAGATTTGTCACCCGTCATGTGCTTGGAACACCCACTGTCGAGATACCATGAGCTGTTCCCCCTCACTTGGACCTGAAAGAAATAAATTGTTAGTTACAGGAACCCAGGTTGTCTTGGGTTCCTTATCGATTTTACAAGAATCTTTTTTCTTAATCAGAATGTTATCGACATAATTTCTGTTGGAGACAGTGTACTGTTCCCTTTTGGTGCACTGGTCCTTCAGATGGCCAGTTCCTCCACAGAAGGAACAGATTCTGTCACTAGGGAGATCAACGTAAGCTTTCTTCTTCTTGTTATTTTTAAAGTAATTTAGGCCTTTTGAATTTTTACTTTTGGCATCTTGAATCCATTTAGAAGTAATTTTTATTTTCCCTTTTTCTCTTGAATTTAATTCAAGCTTATCATCATTGTTACGGTTGGATTCTAGATTAAACTTTAAATTTTGAAAATCATTGCACAAATCTTTAGTAGATGCATCATTCAATACTTTATTCAAGCCTAATAATTTGTATTGCGACAACTCAATATTAAGAATAACATTTTCCTTTTTAATTCTCTCCATATTTTCCGTTAGAATTATATTTTGGTCCAACAAATCGAAAAATTTGTTTTGGAGATCGTATCTAAAGGTGTTTATATAGGAGACATGGTCTTTGCTTACCTTGAGTTCCTTTTCTAATTGGAGACACTTAACATTACAACTTTCAAGTTTAGCTTGTGTCTCCTTTAGCAACTCTATTAATTTATTTTTACTAAATTTGGATGTATGAAAATAAAATGAGTTAGAAATATATACCTGTTGCGGGTTTGAGAACAATTTCATTGTTGGAGTTAGTAGTGGTTACCTCAAAATCTCCAATTTCGATTACTCTCCAAACTTGATAATTTTCCGCTTTGATAAAGATCTCCATCCTATTTTTCCATTATGTATAGAATTTTCAATCGAACATGGGTGGTCTTTGAGTAGAATACCCTTCTTCCATTCGCTCGTTCATAATTGACATTTTCGGGAACACCAGGATTCTGCCCTCAGGGTTTCCTGATCTACTGGGAACAGGGCTCTGATACCAATTGTAGACTCAATTAGGAACAGTAACAGCAACTAGAGGGGGGGTGAATTGTTGTTGTTACTAGTTTAAGCGTTTTTGCCCTGTTTTTGCGGAATTGAATAAAATAAATAAAGCTTAAACTTAGAGCGAAATAATTAAAAGAGACAAATGATTTTTACGTGGAAACCTTCTAGGCCTAAATAGAAGGAAAAACCACGAACCCTCGGGATTTCTAAATTCTCCACTATGTTTAAGGCAACTCGTTACAATTACATTAAACATCTTACTTCACTCGAAGCGCATCAATTAGGCCAACTCTTCTCTCTTAAATTGCTTCACTCAAAGCAACAAACTTAGCTTCACTAAAAGCTAATTCTCACCACTAGCTTCACTAGAAGCTTTCTCCTTAGCTTTACTCAAAGCTAATCTCTTCTCTAGCTTCATTAAAAGCTATCTAATTTCCCCCTTAGACTCACCCGAGTCTAATTACAAATTCTCTCAAAAACCCTTACAAAGGATAAAAATTCTCTAAAAATAAAATCAATGAGTTGCACAAGAAAATATTATAAATTAATTGGCATTTTTAAAACAAAATTTTCTTGTAAAAATTCTCCCATAATTACGTATGATTTAATGGCTCATACTAAGGCGAGTTTTGAAGAATAACCGAGCCCACTATTTATAGAGCTAAAATCCCTAAGAATAAGGAATATTCCAATCCATTATCCCATTATCAAAAGATCATGGGAGTAATGTGGATAAAGCAACCATACGGTTATTTGATTAAGTCAAACCAGACAGAAATAACCGTTGTTCTCTGTTCCCTTCAAGCATCAGTTTCTTCAATAGATGTTCCTGTTCCAGTACTAATTGCTGGAACGTGTTTGCTATAAATAGAAACGGTTATGCTTATTACGAATGGTTACTTGCTAACTTGTAGGTATAAGGACGGTCAAGAATGATAGCTAAGACCCATTCAACAACCACTAATTCTATTTTTAGTAAATTCAATATTTACTAAAAATAGATCCTAAAATAAAGGATCTTTATTTAGAGGCTCATACGTAAAGTAATTTTAAGAAAACTTTTTGCCAATTAATTATAATAATTAATAAATGCAACAAATTAACTTTATTTAATACATTAACTAAAAATAATAATTATAAATAAATAACCAGAATTTCCAGTTAACGTAGGCTGACTCCAGTTCAGGAACAGTGCGCTGTTTCCAGAATCCAGTTTTGCTAGAATATCCAACTTAGGAACAGTAGACCTGCTGTCTCCATTTTACATCCCAAGCGATATACTTCTTCTAACATCCCTTGAATCCTTTTGACACGTGCATTCCCATGAACTAAGCCATAGGTACTATCAACGATCACAATTAATCGGATATCGACCTGCACACAATCTCTAAACACATATTTGCTTAAGTGTAGTCATCATCAAAACTCAAGAGGTCCAACACCACCTTTGCAAGTGTTTGTCTTGTGGTCAAACTGTTGATACTTGCTACACTTGGCCGTGTTCGACCTTTTTCCTTTTTTTTTCTCATCTCCATCTCTTTTTCTGTTTCTCGATGATCTACTAATAAATCTTTTCATTATGGAAGGTAGAATGGCAGATTAATCGATATCCCACCATTGGTTAAGGTCTGGAATACTTAATGTTGTTTCCATACGCACTATTATACATATTACAATAGTACCATTTAGTGCAGTACCTTGTCGGATCATCATGAGCATAAAGAATTGCCCTTACGGCATGCTTGCAAGGATTTCTGGTTAATTTCCATTTATTGCAAATGTAAGTTCTTTCAACAAGTGAAACGTGTTTAGTAGATTTACCATTATTAATTTCAATTCACCCCCTCCACACTTGAAGACTTTACATTCTCGAGCCTCTAATGTTAAAGCTTGTATTCTCTTTATAATCTTAGGGCACAGTGCATTGTCATCTATCTCCTCACTCTTTTCTCTTCTTGTAGCCATTCTAACCATACACATCCATCTAATTTCTAACAATTACAAGAACTAAATGTTACCAAAACAACATTTACAACATTTACAAAAGTTACCGAAAACATAAAGATTTTAACACTACCTTCAAGCAATGGATAACTGGTTTACATCTATCAACCCCCAACGTTGCCATGGAACTTTCCACCAAATTGATCTTACTCTCATCTGAAGATGAAAAAAAGTGATGCAATAAAATAACACAAAGATTTAACGAGGTTCACCCAATTATGGCTACGTCCTCCGGTGTGTAGTATCTCACTTATATTATCACAAAGGAGTTCAAAGAACTCTCAAATGGAGAATTACAATAGAGAAGAGAATGACTTGTGTTTAGGTTTAGGGATTTTTGTGGATGTATTTACAATGGCATATGAGACCTCTATTTATAGAGGTTTATACATTAATGAGTATTACATAATTAAGGCTAAGGATTAATGCACAATAAACAACTTCAAGGAACATCAAGAGTCAAAACTGAATCCAATACTCGATCAAGGCAATGCTTCATTACTTGGATGCCTCGTACAAGAATCTTCACCCTTTAGTCTTTTCATTAACTATCATTCATCATGCCAACTAAATATCCATGTATAAGACACCTATTAATACAGTCATAACTTAATGCATTGAACACACTCTTAAACACCACCATAAACTTCCCTCTTAATGTACATACTCAATGCACACACTTTAACACACATTAATCCACCCATGGGATCCCATCTCTATACTCCATGGTGATTGCTCACCCACCTTTGACAACCAATTTCTAGGTGATGGATTAGTCTATTATATCTTTTCCATTGCCTTACGAATGTGTATTTCGATGATGCATTGCATGCTCTCCAGAACAATCCATACATCATATGTCCCGGATAAGCCGTTTTCTAATTTTTTTGACAAATGCTTACAATAGTACCTTCTTCCTACTTTTGACCATAAAGCATATACTCATAGTCGGGTCAATGCACTAAACAACAAAACAATATATTGTTACTAACCATGGTAGTTTTAGTTGGTACTTTGAAATAACTTCAAACATACCCATATCATCCATAAGTAATAGAATTTAGTTTTAGATGATGTATCTTGATCTATGTCCTATCTAGTATCGATTTTTTGCCATCCTCATACATTAATTTACAAGATGTTTCAAAATGTTTTGCTCAACGTAATGCTTAAATAAACTAATTTCCTGCTTTTAATATCACCAAAATATTATTTTCTACTTGACGGTCCATATAAGCTAAGACTTATTATTAGCAATCTCAACATACTAGATAAACTTAGTTTTCTTGGACTAAAAATATAGAATTGTTGACAATATCACCAGTTCTAGTATATTTGCGTTTCTTTTTGCTTTATTTTTTCCATTAGATTAGATTACAATAATAGAGTGGAAAATAAAATTTTAATGACTCTAAAATAAAATTTAGTTGATTTAAATATTATTTTGAGCAAAATTCACTAATATTTTGCACTTTTGATTACTCAAAAAGATTAGAGTATTTTGTGCATCACATGGGTCAAAATATATCAGAATTTGGAAGGAATTTCCATATCAGCCCGATCGCAGGCCATCACCTCATTTTCGAGCTGCAATCTCAGTAAGATCGTGCCAAGAAAATCTGCTCTACCCTTAATTCAAAAATTGAAATGAGAGCTTCATCTTCTTCAATTCGAGCATTAGGCACTATTCTTCATAGATTCGCAACTGCAACAACCACAGCTTTATTCAAATCCCATTTTTCTTCCGTTCCTTCTCCTTACTGTATGCTTTTCTTCACCTGAACAAACAATTTATTTGATTATTTTTTTTGTATTTTATTTTTTGTTTGATTTTTTGTTTTTTTGTTCATTTTGTAGCTTATCATTCAAGGTATGGTAGGATTTGGAAAAGATTCTCATCAGCTTCTCCATCATCATCAAATTTGTGGAATTCACAATTACATTTATATAATGAATATTATGAACCATGTTCTTCTGTAAGAAAGATTTGGACTTTCTCTCCTCTTTGCATGGGTAGGCGCGCCTGCAAAATTGCCGACAGAAAGGTATTTAATTTGCTTAACTATGTTTTTCAATTTTTATGTTTGTTATAACTTAGTACAATAAAAGAGTGTTTTTCATTGTTGCTATGATAATATTACTTGGGTTAGTTTTTGGGTGCGTTGTTGAAGTGCCTTTCGCATTAAGCTGGTTTTTTGTTTGTTCTTTGTACACTTTATAAGGGATTTCCCAATGCATACACATGTTTGGTGAAATGCTTGACAGGGATTAGGATTCGAGTTTTCATTGTCATTGAGTTGAATTGGCTTCAAGTAACTTTGGACTGTGTTACACGTATAAATATTCCTTGTTCTCTTGGTTTGTGGTACATTGTGTCTCTGAGATATTCCACAAAGTTAGGTGGATGAGGTGGATCATTCATCATGTTTAATGAGATTTGAAGTCTAACTAATGAAATGGGTGACACTCCTTTCACTGGCCAAATTAATCCCAGGGGATGTTTTATTGTTGGTTTGTGATGTGCTTGGACTAATTGGTTCGGGATAATTAGAAGGAACACAAATGCTGTAGTCACCAAATGTGAGAAGTTTATATTGGACTTAAAGAGATATATTTTGAGCTTTTTTAGATTTCAAGAGAAATGGATTAAGAAGTGTGGGATGAGATTGTTAGGCACACTTGACCTGACTTAGAGCATAGAGCTTACCAAGGAAATGAGAGATGATCCTAATTCCTAAATAAGAAACATTGGTGTACTAGGGTTCTTTAAGATATATAAATTGGTATTTACCTTTTCTTTTTAGTTGAGTTTAGGGCTTTAGCACCGTTGTACTTCATATTTTCCTCCTTATTTTCAGCTTATGCATGTGTCGAGGAAAGAGAACATATCAATGTTTAACATAAGGGTTAGAGATTGTCGGAAAACCTTTAAATATTAGGGTAAGAAGATTGTCGGAAAACCTTTAAATAGTTGAAAAATATATGTTGCTATGAATTTGTGCGCATATTGATGGATGTATTTAGTATTTTGTGGAGATATTTGGTAATTGTTATGTTGTTGTCATTATTGTTGTAGTTGACTAGTTTGATCAGTTGGAAGTATTTACTTATTTGCTAGCTTCTAAGCCATGTGTTTCATATATAATGGAGATATTTGGTAAAAATTAGTTGTTGGACATTGAGTTTTTATTAGAGTTAAAAAGCCAAAAACCAATGAAAAACTACCATTTTCAACTTTTTTGACTGTTTGACCAACCAATAAGACAAAAGTTAAAAGCCAACCAAAAAATCAATTATAAAACCATTTTCCAAACACATTCATTATTTAAATACTAGATAGAAACTCGTGTTGATGTTACACGCACTTTGTTTTATTTGAACCTTCGATATAAATGTGTATTTTAATGATCATCAATTCATTTTAGTGTTAAGTACTTTAGTTATCTAAAAGAACTTGTATTGAAAAGAAAATTTGTGTTGTAAAACAACCAATAACATGATCAATAATGAAATGAGGGCAACTCGATATTTCTATGTTTTATTGAACATGAATCTGTTAAGAAGTCACGTAATTAGGTTATAAAAATAACAAGTAGGTAATTTGTTTTCGTTGGTTTTATTAAGAGTATTTCTATATTCATTACTGAGCATTTAATCTTCTTTTAACTCCTTATATTGGAGTGAATATGTCTCTAAGTCAAATGAAAGTCAATACATATTTTAACATAAGTTTATCATCACTATAATATTTAAAATCAAATGAAAGTCAATAACACATTTTAACATATGTTTATAATCAATTTAATATTTACATATGGTACATGTTTTATCACACCCCTTAAGATTGTATCAATGAGCTTATTTTTAACAATTTTTGTCAAAGGAAAAAATGTCAAATACGTGAATTGAATTTGTAGAATCATGAGTTGATCTCATAGGTTTTGAAGTTAATCTACTATCTAGAATCATGAGTTGATTTAGTGGTTAAAGACTTTCCCTTTCACCTTTAGAATAAAAATTTGGTTTATCGAAAAAAATTTTCCCTTCCCCCATGCCTGTAAGGGGATTCTCTAGGCTTATCTCCAATCAAAAAAGAAGGTCATATACTTCCTACAACTTTTTCTAAATATAAATTAGCTCAAGATGAAACACTCTTTTTATAATATATCTCTAAATTTATTAACGAGATTTTATATCTGCTTTAAATCCCTACAAAAGATAAATTTACTAATCAAAAGTCATTAATTTAACAATAAGGTTAATATAGTGTCTTTGTGTCAACCAACACCATTTCAATATTTAAATAATTATGATTGTTTTAGTAAAAATTGCTCACAATATCAATATCAATTTAGTGCAATATTCGCTTAATAAGGTATAATAAAGAAGAATGTAATTATAATGATTGAAATAATTTTTCAATATCTATATCTTTTCTTGCTAATATACAAATATCTTGCTATTAGATGAAATATAATGCAATGTTTTCTTAATTAAGTATAATTAAATAGAATGATCATTATTTTTTTTAAAAAAGGAATCTAATTATAAACATTGTTATAATTTAACAATATAAATATTTATTTTTGCTAATATAAAAATGTCTTACTAGTTACTACTCCCTCTTATTCTAATCAAATTTCTTGACCAAATATGATGACGTGAAACTAAAAAAGTTGAAAAAATTAAGATCATGTGTCAAAATTTTCGAGTTTGGGTTTTGGTTGGGTTTAAACAAGTGTTCCGGTATTTTTGGACCGTGTCATTTTTGGGTCACGGGTCAAAATTTCCTGGTTATGATCCACTAATTTCCGATCAAGTTCTGGGTTTGAATTTGGTGACTAGTCTAGTGATTAGTGTCCGTTACTCTTTAGTTTTTAAACGGAATCATGTTAAGTTCTGTTTCTACTGTTTCATTTTTCATTTTATCATTTTATTAAGGAAATATATGTTGATACCTGATGTGTTACGTTTTAGCAAAGAAATTATAGTGGCACTTTAGTGACCTTGAAGAAAGCTTTGTTTTGTGTAAGCCAATAGTGTAGCTAGAGCTTAAACAATATCTTTTTTGTCATGTTCTATTCTTCTCAAGTGTAGTAGGTGAACTTTTGTAGGGGGCTCAAAATCTAAAGAAGATGAAGCTGTATTCAAAGATTGGTAAGGAAGTTGTATCTGCGTAAGTGATCCACACTTTTCCTCTATCTTATGCGAGTTTAAAAAAGAAGATTCTGTTTGTTTTTGTTGTTAACATTCACAAAGAATATATATATCTTGATGAAATTTTATTTTAGGTCTTACCATCTTAGATATCAGCTATTACTCTTTAAGGCTTCACAACTAAGTATGCTAACATCAACTGCAAATTCTCCTTGGTGCTTATATCATCGTAGCCACTTTTCTTGCATGCACAAATATTAGATGGTGTCTTGATCACTTTGTGATAGGGTTAGTAGGCATCACTTTGTAGGTATTAAGCTAGCTTGTTGGGATGAGAAGCCATTCTTTGTACTTGACGCATTCCTTTATTTTTTCATCCTCAACTCTGGCTTATAAGGAAAGCCCGTCTCTTCCCTTTTTGAAGTATATATTTCATAAGCATATAACATACAGCCCAAGTATGAGTGAAACGTTTGTACTTATTGGCAAATTTTGTAGTGTGAAAAAAGGAGGTACAAATCCTGTATCTAATACTGTTCTGGCTGGTGTGATTGAGAAGGCTAAGGAGCTTGATGTCCCCAGGGAGATTGTTGAGCGCAATATTAAGAAAGCCTCTGATAAGGGACAAGAGGCTTTTATTGAAAAAGCCTACGAGGTGATTCTCTTCAACGATATTTAAAAAAAAGTGATTTATTTGAAATTGTTTCGTGTTCTGTTCAATATTTCCCCTTTTCTTGTTGGTTATTAGTGACATTGTTTTTGGATCTTAGTAGCTTGCTACATGTATTAGGTATATGGTTTTGGTGGCGTTGGCTTCGTTGTTGAGGTCTCAACAGATAAGGTAAACAGATCAGTAGCCGCAATTAGGGAGGTGGTGAAAGACTGTGGTGGAAAGATGGCAGATTCGGGCTCTGTTGTATTTAGGTTTAGGCGTGCTAGGATTGTAAATGTGAAAGTCAGTGACGCTGACAAAGACCAGCTTCTTGAAATTGCCTTGGATGCTGGTGCTGAGGATGTGATAGAACCTCCAGATAACGAAGATGACTCTGAAGAAGATCAGTCTGAGAGGTAATAATATAAGTAATTTGTCTGCAGTAATTACTTTTCTTTTTCCTTTTGGCATATTTTGGAAGTGCATATAGGCGTTTCTTTATGTACTTTAAAGTCAAAAATAAAATCTTTCCACTTTACTAATTACTTTTCTACTTTACTAATTACTTTTCTTTTTCCTTTTTAACAGGTGCTACAAAATTGTAAGTTCACCAGAAGGTTACTCTGGTATACTATCAAAGCTTCGTGACGAAGGAATAAGTTTTGAGCCTGATAGTGGATATGAGCTACTTCCAATAACCCCTATTGAGGTTTGATATCTATTCGTAATAACTTGATACCTTTTTATATAACCTGATTATCGATGCTAAGTTGTATAATGTTTCATGGTTTACAAATGCCTTTTCTGATTTAAATTTTAGTCAGATTATGTGTAAATAAAAATTATTTGTACGAGACAACTTTTACACGTATATGGAGTGGAATTAATATGCTTTATAGGCTGAAAATCTAAGTTCACGGTGCAAAATGTGATCCTTTTTAAGAATGGAGATAATATTGCTTATCATGATTGACTTCTGTTTCATAACATCTCACTGCTTAGGCATATTTGTTCAGAATTTGGATTGACCTGCAAACGAAGATGATTCAAAAAGTTTCTTATTTCAGTGCGACTCATGACTATTAGACCAATTTCTTTGTAGTTAATTCTCATTGATTGATAGAATGACCACTGGCAGTGACTGCACTTTTTTTTTTTGTGAAATTGAATGAAAGGGTTAAACCGTTCCATATTTTCAGATTTCCACCCCTCTTTGGGGGCGCGCCGGAGGGGTGAATTTTGGTGGAATGATCCATTTCATTTTCTACGTTTGCTTCAAAAAGACTATTCTTTTCTTTGTTGCTTATGAGGGGAGGAGGCCTCAGTTATTCTCCTTTAGCCTAAATAAGTGAAGGGGAACTCTTAAATGTTGAGAGAAATACATAAAATGTATAGCACTGACGTTCTTATTACGATATATAGAAAAATGAAATATAAGTACCTATTAAATAGGGGGAACTAAGTAACTAACTACACATAAAAATAAGGAGTTCATCCCATGATCCCATGACTTACTCCAACAAATTAGCAATGACTCCTTAATGGTTACTACCCACTTAACCACTAATTTGAATCTAACTAACATAATTTGAATCAATCCAACACTCCTCCTTGATTGAAAGTTACACAACTTAGTTGCTTAATAAAATGACGTACAACCATAACACACTAAACTGCACATAACCAACAATTACTAACTACTTAGAAGACTTTATTTCCTTCCAAATCTACGCTGAAACTTGATGTTTCCTTGGAAAGTTACGACAGTGTAGCATCACAATAATAAATATCCAATTTGTTTCCATAAATGACTTCTTTCGTAACATAGCATAACACTCAAACACACAAATAACTTTGATCACTTGACATTAGCTCAAATAGGACAAATTACTAGCAGTGAATTTGCTTTGAACGGTGCAGTATCATGAAACACTACTACCATCTTGACGAACAATTGCTCAATGCACCAACCCAAACACAAAACACATACCATCAGACAAAAACACGCTTCATTTGGTTGAACACAACTATTACGAACACAACACTTAACGAGTATTGTTTTATGAACAGACACTTGACTTCATAACCACGACCATATCATAAGAAATCGTCTCTGCCTTGAGCACGACTTTCACACTTGTGAAGAAGATTGCTACTTCACCTCAACTTACTCAATACCCTATCTTTTTCATCATAGCACTCAAGCAAACTTTTTTTATAGGCTAAAAAGGAACCTATAGAACACATAAAACATAATAACCAACACTTGACACGGTTGCACACCAAACACTCATAACAATTTTAATTTTCACTCGAAATTACATTTGTTTTCTTTCCTAACACAACTGACCATTTTTTTTGTTACTCATGCTCACTTTTTTTCTTTTTTTTTTTTTTTTTTTTTTTGTGAAAAACATTACTGAAAACAACCGATTTAACACCCAAAACACTCAACAAAACTCAAATAATCACACCGACAAACAATTGTTTTTTTATTGCTCTCACCACCCTCTCTACCTCTTCTCTTATTTTTTTTGCCTCATTACCCCGGATCATAAACTCTGGCTCTTGATACCATGTTGAGAGTGAAGATTTGATGATAATGGAGTTTTTGGTTTATGAAAATACTGTTTTTCTTATTACTATTACAGAGTAACTTCATCTATGTATATACATAAGCACTGTTCTATTAAGAAACTGAATATATAATAACTGCCTAAAATAACTGACTAGAATTAAGTAACTGCTAAATAAAAACTTCTTTCCCATACTCCCCCTCAAGTTAGGTCGTGGGATCACCGATGCCTAACTTGCATAAAGTGTTATTGAAGACCTCTGATGAAACTGCTTTTGTGAGAATGTCAGCTAGTTGGTCTTTAGATCTAATAAAAGGGAGACGGATGACCTTGCTTTCTAGTTTCTCCTTGATAAAGTGTCGATCAATCTCTACATGTTTCGTTCGATCATGTTGAACTGGATTTTCAGAGATGCTTATCGCTGCTTTGTTATCACAATATAGAAGGCTTGCCTGTGTCTGGTGAAAACCTAGCTCTCCTAGAAGTTTCCTGATCCACAGAATCTCTGTAACTCCTTTTGCTATCCCTCTGAATTCTGCTTCAGCGCTGGACAGAGCAACTACCTTCTGTTTCTTACTCTTCCAAGTGACTAGATTACCCCCTATAAGGGTGAAGTATCCCGAGGTAGACTTCCTGTCGTCCCGATCACCAGCCCAATCTGCATCTGTGTAACCAATAAGGTCGAGATTATCATTCTTTGAGTAGAAAACTCCTTTATTGCTGGTTCCCTTTAAGTATCTCAGTATCCTCAGGACTGCTGCCATGTGTTCCACTTGAGGTTGATGCATGAACTTACTTACAATCCCCACTGCGTAGGCAATATCTGGTCTCGTGTGGGATAAGTAGATCAGTTTTCCCACCATCCTTCTATAACGATCTTGATCTGCTGCTTCTGCCCCTTCAACGATTTGTAGACCATGATTAGCTACCATAGGAGTATCTGTTGGCTTGCAGTCTAACATGCCTGTTTCTGCTAAGAGATCTAAAATGTACTTTCTCTGATTGATGAATATCCCCTTCCTTGATCTTAGAACTTCTATTCCAAGGAAGTATTTCAGCTGTCCCAAATCCTTCATCTCAAACTCTTGGAATAATTTGCTCCTGAGACGATCAATTTCCTTGGAGTCGTTTCCGGTAATCACCATATCATCTACATAGATCACGAGGCATGTAATTTGATTTCCACTCCGCCTGAGAAATAGAGTATGGTCTGAGTTGCTCTGTTTGTAGCCAAATCTCTTCATTACTGTAGTGAATCTCCAAACCACGCTCTAGGGGATTGTTTCAAGCCGTATAGTGCTCTTTTAAGTCGACACCCCTCTCCTTGGCTATACTTATCTGAGTACCCAGGTGGTGGCTTCATATATACCTCTTCTTCAATCTCTCCATGTAAGAAGACATTTTTTACATCAAATTGAAACAGAGGCCACTCTTTATTTGCTGCTACTGAGAAGAAGACTCGAATGGTATCAATTTTAGCCACATGTGAGAATGTTTCCGAGTAGTCTACCCCGTAAGTTTATGTGTACCCTTTAGCAACAAGCCTTGCTTTATACCGCTCAATGGTTCCATCAGCATGATACTTGACTAAAAAAACCCATCTACAACCAACCGTCTTCTTATCACCTGATAATCTGCACTTCTCCCACGTTCCGTTTTTCTGGAGAGCCATGATCTCTTCGTCCATAGATTGCTTCCACTTTGGTTCTTGGAGGGCTTCTTCAGTGGTTTTCGGAATGGTACTGGAATAAAGGGATGCATTGAAAGCAACAGCTGTTTGTGATAGTTGTTCATCATCCGGTCTACCAATAGGGTATCGGGATCTCTGGGATTCATACTCAGGATCATACCTGTTAGGAGGCATTCCTCTTGTACTTCGAGGGGGCAGATTATATTTCCTGCGGACAACAACACTACTTGGCACAATATGGTCAGTGGATATATCAATGGAAGGAGCAGTAGGACTCGGTGTTACCTCTTGTTCGGCCGGATGCTCAGGGACTGGAGTAGTAGTCTGAGCAGATGATTCAGTAACAATGTCAGTGGCAATATCGGTGGTAGTGCCAACTTGCTCTTTGGGAGCTTGACTGTCAGCCAAGGGATGAGTCAACCAACTGAGATCCTCACTCATAATCTCCTCCTGAGCTTGAGGCTGGGTGTAGTAAGGAGAATGTTCAAAGAAGTCACAGTCCATGGTGGTATAAAGTTTGTGATGCACAGGATCATAACATCGATAGCCCTTTTGTGTAGGGCCATACCCAAGAAACACACATTTGACTGCCCGTGGTTCAAACTTTGTTCGGACTCTAGATGGGAGATGGACATACACAACACAACCAAAGATTCGAGGTGGAAGGGAGTGAAAGGAGGGAACAGGAGTAAATGTATTGAGTGTGGCAAGAGGAGTCTGGAATTTGAGGATTTTGTTGGGTAGGAGCAATAGCCTCAGGCCAATATTTGACAGGTACATGAGTGTCAAACATGAGAGCCCGTGCTACCTCAAAAAGGGTACGGTTTTTGCGTTCAGCAACCCCATTTTGTTGTGAAGTGTCAGGGCAGGATGTTTGATGAACAAGACCATGATCAAGAAAAAATTGTTTCATTGCAAGAGAGATATGTTCACCACCATTATCTGAGCGAAGGATTTTAGGTTTGGCATTGAACTGAGTGAGGATCATGTTATAGTATTTGACAAAGACTTCAAAAACCTCATATTTGTGTTTCAAAAAATAAACCCAGCACATTCGAGAACAATCATCAATAAATTACACAAAATATGAAAAACCATGAGAGTCAGTTTGTGGGGCTGGGCCCCATACATCAGAATGCACTACATCAAAGGGTGTGGGAGCACGAGTATTACTAGGAGAATAAGAATGTTTATGACTCTTAGCTAGTACACAAGTTTCACAATCTAAGGATTTAAAACAACTATTAAGAGAAGGAAAAAGTTGTTTTAGATAACCTAAAGATGGATGTCCTAAACGACGATGCCAAGTCCTCGATTGGTGAGCAGGAGATCCATGAGCAAGCATTGCACCACTATTTGTAATCACCCCTTCGACATAGTACAGTCCACCTCGTTCAGTACCACGCCCAATGATCGTCCCCGTCTGAGCATCCTGCACAATACAACGGCCAGAGGTTAAAAGCACATTACAGTTTAATTCGGTTAACTGACTAACCGAAAACAATTTATGAGATAAACTGGGAATGAACAAGCAATTTTTAAGATGAAGTGAAGGAGAGATTTGGATTGGTCCAGCTTGGTCAACTGGTACAGAGTCCCCATTGGCAGTTTGGATGTGCGTTCGGTTAGAAGGATGAGTGAATAAAAGATCACGGGGGTCAAAGGTCATTGTATCCGTTGCCCCGCAGTCAAATATCCATTGTGAGTGTCGTTTATGGCTAAGGAGACTTGTGGAGATTGTATTGGGCTTTATATTTGGGCTTAAGGGTTTTGAGGTTGGGATAAGGGTTGCTTGATTATAAATAGGAGGTGGGATAAAGGGTTTTGGTGTCCCCCTTTCTCTCTTCCTCCCAGACGGCTAGACTTTCTCTCTCTTCCTCTTTCTGGTTTTCGCCATTGTAGTCCATTCCTTTTGTGGTTACTGTTTCTCCTTCCCCTTTGCACCAGTCACCTCCTTTACCTGATTTGCTACATGATGTATCGGGTTGGTCGGCAGTAATTAGGTGGGCCTTGCCGCCGGTCCGGCTTGCCGGTGCCTTGGTGGCGGCCGGCCGTTTCCGTAGATCGTCCCACCACTCAGGGTATCCCACAATCTTGAAGCATCCTTCCTTAGTTAGCCTTGAACCACCACAATGAGTACATCGGAGTTTTCTTTGGTCATCTTCTTCTCGGCTATTCTGGAAGGCTTTGTTTCTTGTGGCCAAGCCCGATCCAATCTCTGAGGGATTTGTTCCCAGTGATGAGACGCCATTCATAATCCGCCGGCGTGCTATTTCTCGTCTGATTGTAGCATAGGCTATCTCCACCGTCGGTAAGGGTTCACTGTTGAGAATTTCTTTCCTTTCTTTGTCAAGATTATCATGAATTCCAGTGAGGAATTGGTAAAGTCGTTGTCTCTGTATGTATCTATTAAACTCTGTTATGTCTTGTGAGCATGTCATCGGGTTTGGCATTCTCCGTTCAATCTCTTTCCACAGCATGTTAAGTTTACCATAGTAAGCTTCTATAGTGTCATTGCCTTGTTTCATCGTCGCTGCCTTGGAACTGAGATCAAAGATTTGAAGTTCATCTCTTCCATATCCCAAGAGGCTTTCGATTCCTAGCCATAGACTTTGTGCTGTCGTATGATCTAGGAACTGATTGACAATCTCTCCATCTATATTCTCAATTATCCATGATATGACCATGGCGTCTCTTTGTTCCCGTTGAACGTAATTGGGATCTGATGGGGGTGGAGGGATGGCAGTGATGTGGCTGAGTCGCCCTCGACCTCCAATGGCTACGTGCATTAATTTGCACCATTTTGTGTAATTGTGATATGTGAGTTTTACTGAAATTTTGACAGAGGTTGGATTTTCTGTTTGGTTATTTGCTTTGTTAAGTTTTTGAAACATCTAGAACATCTGTTCCAACTGTTCCATGGACATTGGGGTATTGTGTGTTTGTTCTTCTGGAAAATCGGCCATTTGCAGGTAAGGTACGGTAGATGATGAGACCTTCCCGGATCTAAACCCTAAGGCTCTGATACCATGAAGATTTGATGATAATGGAGTTTTTGGTTTATGAAAATACTGTTTTTCTTATTATTATTACTGAGTAACTTCATCTATGTATTTACATAAGCACTGTTCTATTAAGAAACTGAATATATAATTACTGCCTAAAATAACTGACTAGAATTAAGTAACTGCTAAATAAAAACTTCTTTCCCATAGAGAGAAATATATAAAATGTATAACAATAACTTTCTTATTACTATATGTAGAAAAATGGAATACAAGTACCTATTAAATAGGGGAACTAAGTAACTGGCCACGCATAAAATTAGAGAGTTCAGCCCATGTAAATAGTAACCACCCACTTAACCACTACTTTAACTCTAAATAACATAATTTGAATCAATCCAACATTAAATTGAGTAGGGATGTGTCAGTTTTGTTCATCTTTTATCTCCATTATCCCTTTTATTTGTCCCATCTTCTGTGTATGTTAAACTTGCCAATTACCATGGAATAAAGTTCAAAATCTAACTTGATCTAAAAATGTCACCCACTTTTTTGATATGCGTCAACTGCTCTTGCTGCCCCTGCCCATTATTTGGGAGCCGAGGTAATATTTATAACTCTTAGCAATTCAGACCAGCTGAATAACTGTTTCCATTTTCATAAGGAAGCACTATCATAGTATGTGTCAAAAATTTGAGAACCTGAAATTATGTATTTTGGACTTCATTCTTCACAGTTCACAGTCATCTTTTGTCTATACCTTGGCTCACATATGAAATGTTTGGTGGACAAATGTTACAAGGTTGTACTCCCCGAAAAGACAGTAGCACTTCAGAAGTCTATAATTGGAGGTAGATATTTCGTGCCATTGTGGTACTTGTCTGCATCTTACTATAACATGCTGCTTTTACTGGAGCCCTACTGAAGTGATGCTCTTTTGGAGTCAACCCAGTGAAAAGGTGGTTCAATACATTGTATCCAGCTTATCTATAGACCTCAAGCTTATCTATAGATATGGGTCCTTGATGAGGGAATATAGAAGGGAGCATGTGGCGTCCAGATATGATGTTTTGTCTCAAATATATATGGTACTGTTGGAAACTAGTTCTGTGGCATGGGGATTGAAATTGTCCAAGGGGGGCCAATATGGGGTACAGTTATCTAATGATGGTGTCTCTTTTCACCTGGATTTAGTTAATAATAAAGCAATTACTGCCTCTCTCTGGATTAAAATTTATTTTTTTGGATTTGGAGGTGGACTAGAGAATCAATACAGGTAAGGGGGAAGGGAATTACTCCTTCTAGGTGGAGAGCATCAATAGTTTGAATTACACTAGATTATCTGGGATGTAGATTATTTTCCTCAGATCTATAATTGTCTGATTGACCTGTGGATCGTTCTTAAGGATTTTGAGCAAAATACATCAACTATCCTTGATAGCTTTTAATTTTATGTTTCTCCTATACGTCAATAATTAGTCTTTGGAATTCTTAGTCTGTTTTACTTGTCCATTTGTCCAGATTCGAGTGTTAGCGTATGACATGTCTGAGTGTCCAACTCGGTAATGCTTGAAATTTTGGATATAATCTGAGTGTCTGAGTATAATATAATTCTCAAAATTAGATATCTATAAACTAGAATTTTGGCTTGTTGAGCACTTATTGTTCCAACTTGAGCTTTTTTTAGAATTTATATTATTCTTTCCTTCTAAATATTAGTAGACCCGTTGATATCCTGTTGAACGTTGGTGGGTGAAGATATCTAATTTGTTAGGCATGTTGAACCGTTGATATGCTGCTTGTACCCTAAACTTAGCTTCAGGCATTCGAATAACATGATCTTTAAGAGATCTTATAGAATAATTTTTTGATTTTCTGCACTTATGTTTTATGTATTAAAGATTTTCATTCGAGGCACCATGTTTTGTCATGAAGCAGCTGATGAGTGGGTCTTACACTGTTTGGATAGCAAATTAGGAGAGAAAAGAAAGGAAGAGAAGGGAGGAAGGAAGGAGAGGGGAAGGGAAGGGAGCATAGCATAAAGATACGGTAACAGTCGCGATAGCGGTAACGGAACGGTGATACGGTAACATGAGTCATGCAGTTATCGTAACGCCAAAATATCGGTTGGAACCATAAGATATCTCTTGATATGGCCCAAAATACGGTTTTTTTACACTTTTACAACCCGAGAAATATCGGTTTGTTTATGTTGAAACCTTTACTATGCGGCGATGCGATGCAATGCAACTTTGATTTTACTCTATGGAAGGGAGGGAGTGCACCTTGTGTTTGTTTAGAAGGGAAAGGAAGGGAAAGGGAGAAAAACGAGTGTTTACCCTTCAAATCTTACCACTTTATGAGAGATTGTATTTTTAACAAAATTTATCTATGCTTTTCCTCCAAACCCCTCATTTCCAAATCCCTCCGCTCTCTTTTTTGTTATTCAAACAAGGAATCCTCTATACCTCCAAATTCCTCTTCTTCCTTTCCTTTTACTTTTCTCTATCCGAATTGTGTTAATCTCATATCTATGTTTCTATGACAGGTAGATGATGAAGCTATGGCATTAAACAAGGAACTGATGTCGGAATTGCTCGCACTCAATGATGTTGATGCTGTTTATATGGATCAGAAATAAGCCCTCCCCTAAACTCATGGTATGGGCACATGCTATAATAAACTTTTCGTTTCACTTTATTATCGAGGCTTTTACGATGGTTGATTCGAAGAGATCAGATTCGAGAAGAGTTGTCTTCATTTGGCAAAATGTATTTTTCTCACAATTTTGTTGCTGCTACTATCTGGTTTGGTATAGTAGATCAGAGTTCAGTCACACTACACAGGTGATCGTCGTCAATAATATATTTGAAAATTTGTTGACATGTTTCATCAAATGTAGCTATATAGTGTTGACTAGACATGTCATATTTTGACTCTACTCGTAAGTGATCCAAAATTCGATTACAAATTTTTGTATGAAGCGGTTTTACTGTGAGATGTTGGGTTGAATAGCCCAACTAATATAATTATTAACATATGAGTTTCTTGTTTTGTGGTCATCTCACCGAGAAACGATCTCTTATAAGAGTAACTCATATTCGATTGAATCCTAGAGCTTTTTTTACTCTGTGTGGCTGTCATAGTCTCAATTTGGTCTTCATTGAAAGTACTTCAGACAAAGCAAGAAACTTCTTTGGCATTGTCCAAAGTATTTACACTATATTTTCCAAATCTACAAAAAGATGGACTATTTTGAACGAACATGTGAAAATTTTGACATAAATCATTGTCAACCACACGATGGGAAAGTAGATTTGTTGTCTTAGAAAAGGTGAGGAATTCGACATTGATAGAAATGATTTATTTGTGGAGTTAATGTTGCTTAATTAGAGAGCTTTTACCTAAGAAAATTGGAGCAATTCACATATTACAATTTATGAAACCTTTTCCTTTTTTTCCAAATGCAATTATTGCTTACAAAATTTTATTAACTATTCCCATTACTGTTCCATCTGCAGAACGAAGTTTTTCAAATTTGAAATTGTTGAAGTTATATTTGCAAAGCACTATGTGACAAGAAAGGCTAAATGGTCTTGCGTTAATGGCAATCGAGAGCGATATTTTGGAGGAAGTTGATGTTGAATCTGTTGTAGATGATTTTGCTTCAAGTCATGTGAAAAGAGTTACACTTTTTGAGTGATTTGTTTATAAATTTTTTTCTATATTTAAGTAATTTTTGAATATAATGTTACAATATATTATCTTGAACTATTTTTCTTGAAATGGAAATTTTTTAATCTTTTGATACAAAGAAGGGCCCCATTTTGAAAAATATCGCAAAAATAAATAGGGCATCCAAAATCTTTGCTCCGCCTCTGGTGCCGATTTTGAGTACAAGTTGGGTAGCCGACCACTTAGTGCTCTCAGAAAAATTAAGAAGCCTTAAATGGTGATATTCAGGCTCAGTTCTCAACAACACTATTTTAAGTGATTTCTTTGTACACTTTTTTTATAAATGAAGTGATTTTAGAATATAATATTACTATATATTTTGCCTTAAATTATATTTCTTGATGTAGAAATTTTTTTATCGTTTGATAGAATGAAGGGTTTCATTGTGAAAGATATCGCAAAATAAATAGAGCCTCCAAAATTTTTACTCCGCCCCTGATGTCGATAGAGAGTTCAACAAATAACGTGTTAAAACGTAGTGTTAAAATAAAAGCTAAATTCTTATATGTACAATGCCATTTTTTTTATTAAAATTTTTGAAAATAATTGGATAGATGATGGCCGACCTTCACCCTAATAGTCTAAAGTATGACGATGCCGGCAGATTATACGACCATCACTTCAGAGGGATACACGGTGGTTCCACATTGTTTTTTTTAGGGCTTTGGTATTCCATCATCATTACATGCATTGAGGTAATTTATACTTATATATAACTATTTCGAAAATAAAAATTAAAATCCCTTACATCTATTTTAAAAAATGTATAGATGCCTTTTTAATAAAAAGTTATTCCTCCAATTTGATAGTATAATAATGCCATTATTGACTTTTATAGTACAAAAAAATAATATGTTCATTTTAAAAAATATAAATAACAATACATTTAAAACAATTTTGAAAACAACAATTTTATTAGACTAATGTTAATAAATTTAATAAATACTACATCTTTTCCATTATACTTATTACATTTTAATTTTTACGCAATCTAGTGCATAATTTTGATCATTTATATAAACTATGCTTTACTATAAATTTTTAAAAATTTAACATTATGAAAGTATACGATTACACAATTCAAACAAGATTTCACGTCACTAATTCTCTCTTAAGAGCATGATATTGAACCTCTACAATTTATAGAATCCCTTGACGATAAGTTCACATACTCTATATTTATAGTTCGGGACGAAGTCATATTTTCTCTTAATTTCATCTTCAAACTCTAATTCATTATTCATCTTACTTACATAATTCAACCACTTAATTTTTTTTAATTTTATTGTCTGTAACAACTAACAAAATTTATTTTTCAATCGAAAGAACAACGTAGCAAAATAACATGAATAAAATACGAAGGAAGTGCAAATGAGAACATACTATAAAATTACTTTATGCTTTTTTAATTGTACTATTTTTCAAAAAAAACTTACATATATAAAAACTTACATACAAGACCTAGTTTAATTATGTACATTTATATTTACTATGTACAATTTTCAAACATAATTGAAAACTATACCTTGTAACTACCACATATGTATGTTATTTTATAAGGTGATAGCTAGCTAACTTAAGCTTGTAGCTTCAAAAATATTAAAATATAAATAGTATTTATATATATATATATATATATATATATATATATATATATATATATATATATATATATAATGTATATTATTATAAAGTATAATTGTAATTAAAATTTAATCCATACTAGGAATCCAACATCCATGTAGACCATAAGGAAGACCATAAGGGAACTTGGCTCTTGCAATCTCTTCAAAGGTAGAACCATCAAGAAGTAGTGCATATCCTTCTCCATTCTTTCCACTAACTACCGATATTACCACTCCTATATCATTCATTAAACAATTTTAATTTTTAATAATAATAATAATAATAATAATAATAATAATAATAATAATAATAATAATAATAATAATAATAATAATAAATAGCTTTTGAATTAAATAACTAGAATAAAAGAATGTTATTGTGATTTTAAGCCTTTTAGTGTAAATAATTATTCTTCACTTACAATTTTAGTTAGCTTTTGTTTTTTTCTTTTTATTTGGTCAAACAGTCAAAAAATATTTGATGAATTATTATAAGCTAGAAAAACGTTATTTTTTAAGTGTTTTAAAGTCAAAGCCAAAAACCTATAGTAAGCAGCTTTTTCAACCACTTTGCTACTTTGCTATTTTTTCTTCTAATAATCGGCCAATAATTAATTAATAATTTTTAACAAACATCGAATAAAATTAACTTAAATAGTTTACTTACAACAACTAACAAGTCAATCGATCCTTTAAACGGGTCAAACCACTCTATAACTTCAGCCAACAGTCATTTGCGAAACAAATCCACAGTTATAAAAAGTTCAAAAGCTACAAAACGTACCATCGTCTTCTTCAGTTGCTCCAGGACGAGGTACAAAGTATGGCTCAGAAGGCACAACACCTTCCTCGTACCAATTTTTGGCCTTCTTTTCTACTAAATCAATCTACAACATGCATATACATAATTTCATTTAGAAATTTAAATTTGTTCATATTTAGTATTTAACAAATAAAAAAATTTAAATTTAAATTTAAGTTAAGTTTCTTATTATTTTTTAAAATATATAATTAAAGTTAAAAATTTGAGAATAACAATATAAAACTTATTACCAAACCCGACCTAAAGTTAATTAATGAATTCTTTAGATAATTGTCAAAACCAAACCGTTTAAGAATATTTTAATTATACAGAATCTCTGAATAGCCTTACGTATACAACAGATGCAAATGTTGATTGGTATATAATGGCAGTCATGTAATGTTTTCTATCTTGTTAATCATCTAATACGTAAAACCAGAGAACATCATATGATTTAAAGATGTGATATTTTTTAAAGTTATATGATGTAAATTTAAAAGAGTAAATTAGTAAAAAATACATTGGGCTGTAATACGACTCAAGAGCCTTGGCTGGTGGGGCCGAAAAGCATGGGGAAGTTGGTCGGGTCATATATGCTAATTGCTAACCACTCCATCTCATAATACATTTTGCGTGTTAAGTGTTAATTGTTAAATTGAACAGCTCAATTAAAAATTTAAACTAATAGTTAATGTTTTAGAATATATTAGTATATTGTTAAATTAAATTCTGTACTATGATTTTAATTTAAAAGAGGGCCTTAGGCTCTACATTTATCCTAGTTTTTTAGTTGATTTTCCTCATTGATTAAGCTAGATTTCTATTTTGACAATAAGTTTGTGCTCATCTCAATCACAGATTTAATCTCCTTTTTCATCGGGTAATTTTAAATATAGTTATTGATTCTCAAATGCAATCAATATAACAATTTAAAAAAAAATAAAGTCAATCATCATAAAATTACATGCTTTTATCTGCTCGTAGTTTTATCATATTTTAAATTTATTTTCAACCAAAGTTAAATAATAAAGATGCACACTTCAGTTATAGCAAATTAAAAGGAGAAAAAGAGTATTTCCTCCATTTCAACATACTTGTTATTAATAGTGATAATTTTCTACACAACTTATCATAACCACGAACAAGTATTTTAAAAAGAAAAAAAGTATAATTTTGGTACCTTAGTAAGAGTGTTAGGAAAGTTACAAGGGCGACGAGCTCCACAGGCATAAGCGTAACGGTATTTAATACCCAAGTAAGAAGGGTTAATGCTGCACATATCCATGCCTCTACCATGCTCTTCTGGGTCCACTGCAGCTTCTAGCTTCCCATATGGCATCCCGTTCATCGGAATTTTGAATCTGCCAACCCTGTATATATCATATTATACATGTACATCATTTTCTATTTTATACGCCATACATATACATATCATTTTATATGTCATTTCATATTTAATTTATAACAAATTGTTCTCAATAATGCAATAATGTTATTATATATATCGTGTATAACATCAAAATAAATAACAAAAACTCAATTTCTGGTCCCTTTTCGAATCTTAATTATATTGCAAACGTTCCTGTCTGATAGTACATATCAAAATAACAAACAATTTTAATAATTATGCTCGTAGTATTTCATTTTAATGCGTTATCATTTGAAATGTTGTATTAAGTGGTAATAAGAAATGTAAATAGTTTTTTTATGATCAACTTCGCATTACCAAATTAATTCTAACAACTAAACAGACTGATATATATGGAATTACAAAGAATAAACGTGTTTTCAAGCAATATGCACAAAATATGTTTAAATCAATGAAATAGTTTTTTTTTTCACTTTTGATAGTAATATATTGTGGGGAAATAACTAATATCACTACAACAAATTTAACTTTTCACGGCATTGGATTTAGTGGCATTTAAAAAAATGCCACTAATTAATATTTTTAGTGTAATAATTACTGGTTTTTATCTTAGATTCCACTATAAAATGATTTAGCGACACTTTATTTGGTCTTTAGTGGTATATGTAATTTCACTATAGTCTATAGTGACATTTATGAGAAATATTACTAGATCTCATGTCGCAAAAAGCTTTAGTGTTTGATTTTATATTATGCTGCTAAAGAGTCTAATAAATGTCACTAAATCCTCTAAAAGCAAGTTATGTCATGGTGCATGTTCAAGATCAACATCATAGGAAAAAACAACTTGAAGTAGAGACTTATACTCTTAAATAGCATAGATAATATATTTTTAATAGTTTTTTTTACTGATGGTAATATTTTTTCTTATAACATGTCACCTATATACGTGGTAAAGTCACTAGCGAATATGATTTTGAACATATATATATACCTTGCACTAGGAAGAACATCTTGGCCTATAGAGGTTCGTAGATTTTGAAGCCGTAGTTTGTCGAGAATAGAAGTGTCTGCATTATGCTCACAACAATCTGCAATGATTGCAATTACGTTCCCTTCTTCGTCTGTTTCCTCATATGCGTTTATGAAATGGAATGTCAAAAATAGTGGCACTTCTACCGTTGTCACCTACCATCATCAATATACGAATACAATTTAGTCATACAGTATAAATTTAAAGAAAACAAATAAAGAAAATATATATTCCTTAATTAATTATCTCAATAAAATAAGTTAGGAGTACTATATATATATAATCATAATAATCTAAGATACGTGTTTTTATCTTATATTTTTTTGACAGTAGTCTCAAGTATTATTCTAATCTCATCCTCTCCTTTACACTCATTTTTATCCTAGCTTCGTACTATTATTTTTATTTTCATTTTCTACCAATCATTTGTTTTTTGTACTTCTTATTCTTTCACTACTTTGTATTAATATTTTGGAATACAACTAAATTATAAATAGAATTATATAGTTAACTCTAAAGAATAAAGAACAAAAGAGTAACGATTATTATACAACGTAAATGGCTACGCATGTAATGCCACAAGGAAAACCACTTTCTTGCTTAATTCTGTTGCAAAAAGAACGTGTCTAATTATATAACATAATAACCCTTTTATATTCTAATAAGTCTTGTTGTTTGAGACCGTCTTATTATAAGACGGGCATCACCCTATTTTTTAATTAGTGATAAGATTAAGATTGTTAGTGATCAGACTAAAGTTACAAGTAAGTGATTACTTTAAAATTATAAGGAACCATTTGAAGTTTATAAGTGATCAGTTAAAGATTATAAGTGGTCACTTAAGACTGTAAGTGTACATCAACCCAATTTAATAGAAATGGTCTCACCGTGAGACCGTGTCATTTGAGATTTGTGTTCTATTCCTATAGGCCAAAAGTAATGATATGTGACTAATGTTCTAGTCCCATCATAAATTACAACTTATAATGAATCAGCTCGTTTTATATGAGACCGTCTTACCGTGAGATGGACCCATATAATTAGCTTATTTTTTTAATTGATTACTTTAAGATCGTAAATAATTGTTTTAAGGGTATGAGTAATCACTCTAAGACTATAAATAGCGATTATTTTAAAATTATAAGTGATTACTTTAACATAAAAAATGTATATTGGGCCAGCCCAATTGAGATTGTCCCACCATGCGACTGTCTTATTTAAGAATTAGTGATAATAAATTTACAAAGCTTTATGGGCTCACGTAGACAAGCCCACAATCACTAGTAAGCTTGTTTGTACATGCCCACTTAAGAGAAAAGTTCACTATACACAAACTTAATGAGTTTCATTTTCAAAACCACATGATAGTCAGAAAAGTAACCACCAAACTAACATACTAGTCAACTTTTCAACAAATCACTGATGTAGGATCAGATGTGATCATTTCCTCAATAGAAATTTTTAAGAAAAATTGTACTTCTTCTGGTTTTTAATAGTTTCTACACTTTTGTTTTTCACGTTATCTAATGCATGATTTTATTCTTAATTAATATTTTAATTTCATATGATAAAAGATTCTAAAAAGTTAATATTATGAAAATGTTCATTAAGACGAATCAAACAAGATCCCACTTGATTATGTTTTACATTATATATGGGGAAATATATATCAACTAAGACCAGTTGATAAATAATAGTTGCTATAGGAACTGTAGCAACTATTAAAACCCAAAAGAAGTATATTGAATATCAGAAGTAAATATGATATGAACTCTTCAAATTCTTTTTATCAGCTTAATATGTAGTTAATTTCAAAGACGACTCCATTTTTGAAATGATAAATCCATCACTAATAGTAAGACCGATCATCATTTAATTAGTACCAAACAAACACGGAGGGTGATAGGAGAGTTACGTACCAAGGAGCCGCTAAATCTACACATTACATGCAGAAAAGCCTTAGAATCAGGGAGCCATTGGAACTTGTAAAGAGGGGTTGGTTCAGCCCTTAACAAATTCTTGACACAATATCTTAAGGGCATCTCAGGGATAATTATGTAATTCTCAGTCACAGGGAAAGAGTGGACCCACCCAGGTGTGGGCCCACCTCGACAATTAATTCTTCCAATCACTCGCCGTAGATTAGATCCTGCTTTCATCCTGACCGCTAAATATCCAGGGTTGACTAAATCAGGGAGCAAAGTCAACAGTTCATCTTGGGTTACAATAGGGTGAGCAGAGTGTAGAAGTAGCCTTTCAAAAGGGTCATTAAACTCTAATTTTCCCAACGTTTCCAATGTGTTAGGGTCAATTATTATTGACCCTTTTTGTGTTTCTGTTAGGCATACCACTCGTCCATCTCCAAGTTTCACAACTCCTGCATACAAAAAAAAATAAATAATAAATTTTATAACATTAACGTTATGTATGTCAATCGGTATTAAATATTAGAAATGATGATAAAAAAATTAGTATAATTTTAATAGGAATATCTCTTGACAAGTTTAATAGTCATATTGCCTATTGTCTTTTAATAATCTCATTTTCTTCAGAAAATTCATTCCAATGTATTATCATTTAAAAATGTAGTATTATATGCTAATGAATGGAAAATTGTGAAAAAAAAATTTTATGTTCAAACTTTGTTTACCATGAGATTGACATAATAAATATCATGAAAATTTATACTACATACAGATCATTCTCATTCTCACCGTTTAGTATCGATTACCAAACGGGTTGTAAGTTGAATGCACCACTCTAGTTATAGAATGTCATTTCCAAAAGTATTTTTCTTTAGAAAAAGTGTTTCTAATTGAATATATAACATGATATGAACCTTTCATATTGAGCTTAAATGTTTGGTTGTGATGATTTCTTGACGTAATAATAAAGTATTTAATATATTATGAGATCTTGATCTTAAATCTAAGTTGATAGTTAATGCTCTGTAAACGTGGAGTAGGACTTTAAATGATAGGAGGCTAGACATTTTCATATTAGCATTGCCAAAATATTTTTAGGTAAAGATAAAAATTAACAGGAGTTTAGGGTATTAGAACATCTTTGTTATGTTAACAACGACACCAACAATTATTATGAATTAAGCGTAGATTTAAGAAAATTCTAAAACTAAATCACCCACAAATATATTTCTTTAATATAATTTTGAGGTAACATTGCAACCAAGAGCTTCACCGCTTATGTGTTACATATACTTTATTATTTTGGGACAGATATTATAAAATGATATACGTGACCATATCCTATTACATAAAAATATGAAGTACATATACAAGCATATAACAATATATGGATATTAATTATCTTAACATATTATGAGTAGAAATGCATGTAGCTTATAAAATATAGTAGTGTACAGTCTAGATTATCACAAATTCTTATGAGAGACGGTCTCTTTCAGAGATTATTTTTTATTAGGCCGACCTATTATATATTTTGTAAAATATTGTAAGTAGGCATTAAGTATGATGTAAGTAACATTTAAGATATTGAAAGTAGGTATTAAGGACACGGAAAGTAAGCATTAATAAATAATGTAAGTAGGCATTATGAATACGATAAGTAGGCATAAATCTTTGATAGGTTAGCTAGGCTTGAGATATGTCTTTTAAAGAAACGGTTTCTCAAAAGACTAGCTGCTAGATTATTAAACTTTATAAACTATACTATAGTAGTAACTAAAATAGTATTAAATCATAAATAATACATAACGTTACAAATATTATAGTTCCATATATGTGCGAGTAAAAAACATATTACTCTCCATTTTCATATTTTTTTCTCAAATAAAATTTACGAATTTTAGCATTAAGCTTTGACTATGATTTCTCATTGATTTATATCAAAAAACATATTCATATAAGATTTTAATAGACTCGTCTTAATATATACTTTTTAAATATTAATTTTTTAGAATTTTTAAAAAACTCACAATTAAAAGTTACATTAAAATATAAATACATAACATTAAAATATATTTATGAGTAATCTTGTTATTAAATTTATGTTGATGTATAAAATTGTAATATATACTACTATGATTTTTATAATTTAGATTGTTAAGGATTAGAGGAATATGCTATATATTTACCTGTATTAGCGTTATCAGTGAGAGAAGCACCAGAGAAAAGGTTGGCCAAATCACCAATATAAGCCAGAAAATTTTTAGGTTTAGGGGTTTCAGAAAATTCCCTATAACATATTTTCCGGTTGTTTTTGGCCGCCTTATAGGCCTCCGATTCGAGCTGTCGGTGACCGGCAACCAGCCGTCCGTCCTGGAAATGAAGCTTGACAATGGTAGCATAACCATCAAAGAGGTGCCTGAAATTGTAGTCTCCTATATGCCATAAACCTGGCCCATTGCGTAGATATGTTCCCTCCTGCAAATAAACATGTATTATTATTTTTTTTAATTGACATTAATAATCTAACATTTTACTTGTCGCTGTGAATAATTATACTTTTAAATTATTTTTTAATGATTTAACATTTACCCTAGTTCACTGTGAATAATCTAATCTTTATTTTAGTTTTCCGATACCATACTCAATTATTAGCAATATGGCATGTTTTGGACAAATGTATGTTTAAGATTAGATCATTAGAAATCATAAATTCTTGTGAGAGACCATCTCTAATTGGGTTTATCCAAAAAGGAAAATATAAAGTAAGTTTTTCGTTAGACATTAAGAATAATGTAAGTAGACATTTACAATATTGTAAATACTTAAGTACTTACTGGGTGCAAATTAAGTATATTGTAAATTGACATTAAAGATACGATAAGTAGGCAATAAGGATATGGTAAGTATGCTAGTAGGCTAAGTTTTTCGGCAGGCATTAGGAATACTGTAAGTAGGTATTTTAAGCACTTTTCGGTGGGCATTGAGTATATTGTAAGTAGGCATTAAGGATACAGTAGGTGGACATTAAGGTTTAATGGGTTGGGCCTGAGAGATATTTCTCAAAAAGACGATCTCTCAGAAGACCGACTATTAGAAAATAATATAAAGATGAGATTATTCAAAACTAATGGGTGAAAAATTAAATTATTAATACCAAATTTTATTTTAATAATTCATCATTAAGGTAATAAAATATGTGTACAAAGTGATTAACTTAAATAATAATACAACTCCAAAAAGCAAACTCAAAATAAAGATCTCATATACTAATAATTATATTAATTAAACTATTTAAACCAGAACATGTCACGATGAGATTTACTCCCACAAGAATTTGTATGAATAATATAATAGTTTATATTGATCGTGCATTTGTTTTGATAGACAACATTCTTCTCCATATAGCAGGCATAATGATTATAAGGACGGCTACATAAAACTCGGTAAATTAATACCACCCATAAAATAAATGTTGTTCATAATTTTTTTTAAATACTTGTAAAAATTTTAAATCTAATATTATTAGCACTGCATAACTTAATATATTGAATGATTATTTTTAATTTTAAAAAATTATATAATATTATTTTTGAAAGAATATGATGTTAGGTATTTTATTAAAGTGATAATTATTGAAGATGTGCCATTAATAATAAGAGTAGACAATAATAAATTAATCTATTAGTAAGACGATTTTTCTTCAACTTTTTTCATAAGGGGTTTGATTTCACCACAATTATAATAATTAAAAGTTTAGAAAAAGTCAAATAAATATATATAGTTTGCTTATATATTTAGAAAGGAAGAAAAAAAGGTTTGAAAATTTGCAAGAATACAAACTACTCCTTGAAGGAAGAAGTATTATCAAGAATTTAGTGTAAATTTATCAGTGTCATCATAGAAGGTATGCCCTTAATAAGCAAAGACACCTTTTTTAATATTTTAAAGAAAATATTTTAAAACTGATTATTTTAGTTAATTACTTTATTTTAGTGAATTACTAACTTAAAAAAATAAATAACCTTCTTAGTAGGACAGTGGATAAAAATAGTGGGATTATACTTCCATAATTTTAGTTAATTAGTTATAATTATTACTTAAAACGATAAATAAGATTAGGATTATAATCATTAATTAAGTTTTTTATTCGAATATCCCTCTTCTCAATCTCATTATAATTTCAACAAAAATATGTTTAGAATAAAAAAAACTAAAAATCACTATCAAGCATATGAAAAATTTTCACAACAAAATTATAATTCGAAATATATAAATAAAAAAAATGAATATGAAATAAAATTGAATGGGTTAGATCAAATAAATATTAATTATAATTAAATAGAAAAAACATACCAGCCAAGAGGGTATTTGACCTTGCACAAGAAGTTCACCTTCCCATCTTTCTTGTCTAATGCTTGTCCATGCAGATAGTTTGCCACCATTGTTTGTTTCACCTTTTTTTGGTGTAGGAGAAGCAATCAAAGGAGGAAATCTAGTGGCCACATTATTAGCCTTCAACTTGAAGCTATTACTCATTAAGCTTTGCTTATTACCCATAAACAATAAATTATTATTATTATTATTACTATTATTATTATTATTATTATTATTATTATTATTATTATTAATTCTACTCATATTATTTTTAGCATCACCTTCATGATTAGATGAATTTTGTGATATTTTTGTTGATGATGAGCTTGTAAATACATAATTAGTTGCATGAAACGCAAGGGATGCCATATCAAAGAGGTTATAAATTCAAGCTAAGCAATAGATGAAACACAATATGCATATGCAATTAGGGGAATGAAAATTAGGAGTATTTATAGAGGTGTGATATACTCTCAGTATCTTTATGTACCACTTTTCATTTTAATTTGTTTCATTGATTTTGCACTTTATTTTTTTTGATAGTGGTTTCACTCTCTTTCTTTTAATCTCATATATATACAAATTTATACTTTCTTTCTATTTTAACCACTTATTTCTATCATATCTTTGTTTCTGTCTTATTCTTCAACCTAATTTACCTTTCCACTAAATTTTACAGGCGTAAAATAAGAGAGATTAAGTAATAAGTAATAAGTAATAATATGCATCTTAGAAAGAGAAGAGAACCATACTATTGAAGGGAATATATTATGCTATGTTTGACATCTTTAAAAAGTGGAAATTTCATTACAATGCTTTGCGTTGCACTAGGTCTAGATGACAAGCTTCTATTGTTTGATACTCCCTCCAATTAAAATTTTTAATACCTTAAATTATGCGTATTTAAAACTATAAATAATAATATTACTAAAATTTAAATTGAGATACATTAAATAAAATTTTATTTAATTAGCTATATGTTTTTACTTACAAATTTAGAACACTTTGGTAATTAAGACAAATTGATAAATAGAGCTAAAAAAAATATGAGACAATATTGCTACGGGAGAGGAAATATATCATGCGAAATCACAAATCAATAAAGAGATATATAATAAAACAATAATCAACAATGTATAGAGAAAAAACCCAAAGATTTATATGGTTCAATATCAGCGTAGGAGCTATGTCCACCAGGCACGAGAATAATTTTCAATATAATATCAAGAACATGAATGGCTTTCTAGAATGTTTTCTCTCCAATAAGAGATATGAGATTATTTTTTTTATGTGGTGAAAATCAAATACTTGTCACAAGCAATGAAAGGAACGTCATCTACTAGATTAATCCATGATTCTCATAGTAGAGACTCTTTTGTATAGAAATGACCATACAAGACCAATAACCCTAATAAGAATAAGAGAAAAACCATAAAGACTGTGAGCAATCCCAATAAGTATAGGAAAACCAAACCTAATGAATAGAAAAACAATCCTAATAAGATTAGGAACATAACCCTAGTAAGAATAGAAACTCAGTAATCAATCTTGTATATGTTAGAGTATATAACATATTTTGGGGCCTCAACCATCAGTTTAAGCTTTTGATTGAGTTGGTTCCAACCCAATGTTTATCTATTTTTTTCTTTTTTGTAAAATTTAATGGTAATTTGTGTTGTGCAATATATAGAGTGTTTGCTAGGTGGCTGTAATAATAACATTAGAAGATTAGCTTCTGATAATTGGACATTGTACATGTTGAAAGATGCAGAGCAAGTTAGGACATATCTCTTATACGATAAATAAAGTGGGACATAAAGTTTATAACTTTATGTCCAAGTGCTTTAAACATAAGAAGTAAGAATGAAGCAAAGTGAAATAAGCTCAAAACGAGTTAATGCTCATTCGAGCATTAATATGCTTGTTCGAGCAACATTGTTCTCTTTCGAGCACTTGTTTGCTTGTTCGAGCACTTTTATATTTGAATGACCATTTTGATTTTTTTGATGAGGCAAAACCTTTTGTAGCTTCACTTTGATGATTTTTGCATTTGCTCATTGGATCAAGCTTTATAGGTGTTGACTCAAACACACTTTTACAAACGCATATTCGTGAGTGAAAACTCTATTTTATGGATAAACATATATTCTTTCAATCTGAACTGATATTTTCAGAGGTTATTATACATGAAATTAAGAGGTGAAAACATGCTTATAACTCTATGTTCTTGTTCTTTTCTTTGAACAATTGAATATATAAAGAACTTTATAACCTATTTATGTAGTTGCTGATTTTAATATCTTTTTGAATTCATAGTTATTTATTCTCTTTATTTTGTAGTATGTCTTTTAGTGTGATTAATTGTAGTATATATTGTGAATTTTCATTTTATGATACAATTACCTTTAAGGGTCTGAATATCACAAAAGAAAAGTTAGAAATCATGTAAAATAACTAATTAAGAATTTCAAGTGACTTAATTAAGTGTCAAACAAATCTTCATAGTGTCTTCCACCTAGTGTTCAACAAAGTAAGGACTATTGTCATACATAAAGGAGAATACAAACATAACTTGTATTTTGTAGTTTACTTATTTGTGTATTTACATGTAATAATCTTTTGTGATAATTTTTCTTGTATTATAGCAAGCATTAAGAGCATCATGTCAAACTTTATCAAGTTGAACAAGTTTTTGGGTGTGGAGTTTTAAAGGTGGAAAAAGAAGATGCTCATTCTTTTGACTTCCTTCATTTAGCTTTCCTCATTGTGGCATAGTCATAAGCACACCGAAATCAAAAGAGATTGAAGATGAAACTTTGGAGAAAATAAGGAGGTGCAACAAGTGGGAAAATGACAAATTTATTTGTAGATATGACACATTCTTAATGGTATTAATGCTATGTCATCACTTTTATTGATGATTATTCTAAATTTTGTTATGTACATCTCTAACATACAAAAGATGAAGCAATTCATTTCTTTAAAGTTAATAAAAAGAAAGTTGAATCGCAAGTTGATGCTAAACTTAAGAAATTATGAACGTATAAAAGAAGAGAATATAATGACCTTACTTATTTCTAATCAATGGGTGTATACGTGAAACAATCGTGAGTTATGCACCACAATCATATTGTTTAGTGTAAAGGAAAAATATAATCCTCATGAAATAGTAAATTCCATGTTATGCTACTCTATTTCGAGTGATGGATTTTTTGGAATAAAGCAATGTTAACCGCATGACAGATTCTTTACTAGGTTTCATAAACAATCAATTAGAAAATTCCTTAGGAACTTTGGTACATGAGAAAACTAAACTTAATTTATCTAAGAATTTGGGGTTGTAGGATAACTGTGAGAGTGCCCGGTAACAAGAGAAGGAAACTTGATGAGTGTGGTCTTGAATTTATTTTTATAAATTATGAAAATAAAAGTAAAAACTATGGGTTTTATGTAATAGAATAGATACATATCGATTTGTTCAATTATTGAGTGAAGAGATGCAATTTTTAATGAAAGATTTTCATTAATTACATCTACATTTAAATGAAGTCTTTTAGACTTGATCTTCATGTATATTTGGTTGAAGGTACTAAAAATGACATTCACTCTAAAGTTCTATATTGTTTAAGCGTGAAAGGTGACCCGATGTTATGACTTCACCAGATAACTCCTTTTAGGAGGAAGCTATTAATGGTGAAGTGGAGTTCATCATGGGATATAATACTTAGGTATTAGTGGATATTTCTCCGTCTTTTAGACAAATTGTTGCAAATGAATTTTCTAAAAGAAGACAAATATTGATGGTACTATTAATAAGTTCAAAACTTGTAAAGTGAAACAAGGCTTTATGCAAAATCATGGTATTGATCACTTTGATACTTATGCATCAGTTGCAAGAACAACCACCATTAGGTTGTTGGTAGCGCAGGCTATGATTCACAATCTAATAACTCACCAAATAGATGTGAAAATGACCTTTTGTATGGAGAACTAGATGAAGAAGTTTATATGAAAAACCCAAAGATTTTGTTATGAAAGAACAAAAGAACAAAGTATGTAAACATGTTAACTCATTTTATAGACTAAAACAAGCACCAAAACAATATCAAACATTAGATGAAATTATTTTGTCCTTTAGATTCATTTTGAATCAAGTCGATAAATATGAATATAGAAAAATTGATGTCTTTGGTAATTGAGTCATCATTTATTTATGTATAGATGATATGCTCATCTCTGCCACTAATTTGTACAAGTTTATGACACAAAAGAATTTATTTCAAGTTTCTTTCAAATGTAAGGATTATAGGGGATGCTGATGTGATCTTAGGAATTAAGATCATAACAAACAGTTGACTTAAATTATGTCAAGCTCATTCTAATGAGAAGGTGCTCAAACGATTCAATATGTTTGACATAAGACCAATCTTGACTCTTATGAACTCAAATGTAAAATTTCTTTGTAACACCTAAATATCGAATTCACAATTAGAATATTCAAAGTCGTTAGATTTTTAATGTATGCTTTGACCAACACAAGACCTGACATAGTATTTCTGGTTGCAAAATTGAGTAGGTTATTGGAAACCTCGTTCCCTAACATTGGCTGGTGTTAAGGAGACTATAAAACTACATGAAAGGTACTATGGATTATGGTATAACTTATAGTGGAGATCTTCCAGTTTTGGAAGGATACATTGATGCAAGTTGGACCACTAGTAAAGAAAAAAATTCTCAAACAAGTGTTGGATCTTTGTTTACAGAGAGGTTCAACATGCATCTTGCCCCTTCCAACAATGTCTTTTTTATCTTCTCGACCATGTTATTTTTTTGAACCTACCTTCACAAGTATATATGATGTCAAATAATCTCGTTCTTGAAGCACACTCTTAAGCCCATCGTCGTTTCTCAATGTTTTGGTGCTCTTATCGATGTTCTTCTCAATCATGTTCTTCTAATCCTTAGAGGCACTCATTACTTCATCCTTTTTCTGTATGAAGTAACAATGGAATTTGTTTGAATAATCGTTGATGAATGTGAGCACGTAGTTAAAACCACCCAAATAGGTTTTCCTTGATAGACCTTATAGATTTAAATTTATGTAATCAAGTATCCTTTTGTGTTACAGACACAACAACGTTGAAACTTACTGTCTTATACTTGTCCTCTTCCCTCTGAACACTCCTTGTTTACTTATCTTATTTATCTCATCTTCACCCATGTAACCAAACTCCTCATCATTAATAATCTCATTAATATTTTACAAATCCATAATAATTGTCCAAAACTCATCTTGGTGAGTATTTAGAGAATTATCTTCCTTCAAGCGTAAATCATACAATTAATTATTCAACAACAATCTATTTCGAACACTCTTTACTATGTACAATGACTTTAGCCTATCCCAAATCTCCTTGAAAGTATCTTCTTTCACCATTTCTCTCAACAATTCATTTAACAGGCACAATTGAATTACATTAAGAAGAGCCTTAGAAACCATCTCCCCCCATGTTGCACTTTTCATTTTGGTGGCAAAATTTTGGAGATGCCTTCCAATGCCTTATAAACACCATGTTGGGTTAATACAACTTTTTTTGACTTACCATAAGCAAAATTTCTAGTTTTTATCAAACTTTTCTTTGTCTAACCTCATGGTTGTCATTTTAAATACCAAATTCAATCAAAAACTCTCAATTAATCACCAAAAACCTAAAGCTCTAATGCCAATTGATGTTTCTTGGTAATCTAATATTGATCAAAATTGATAATTAATCTCCCATGATCAATAATTAGATTCCTAATTGAATTCGAAAAAAAAAAATTGGAAACCTTAAAATGATATCAACCAATCAAAACAACACGTAAAATTTACTGAGATTTATTCAATGTGGGGATACATCCCCTCTAGCCTGGTTATTTAATAATTGATGAGAAAATTATGCTAATCAAAATGTAAATTGTAATAGCCTCTTAAATAGACAATAAATATTATATTCATTACACGTATAAAATATATGTTCCTTATGATCAACATTCATAATATTTGTGGTCATATAATTATTAAATGTGGAAACTTTTTAAATACAATATATGAGAAGAATAGCAAGCTAGCTAGCTAGTAACAAGACTTGAAATCAACTAGAAACGTTGATTAGGGCGGTGGTCATGTACTTTAGGCTTTGGAGCCGTTGATAGTGGGTATTTAATAAGCTACTAGAAATTCAATAACAAAACATAATAATGTGTAGACATTTTGGGCCATCTCAATTAACTAAGAATATTTGGTTGGTGCTTCTTCAAATCATTACACTCATATGCTCCATGCTCTTTTATTGATTCGCCCCTTTTAATTTGTTTATTTACACACTGGACTCTTTTATTTTATACCTAGTATAAAATGAGTGAAATTTAGTAAAAAAGAAAATTTAGTTGAAAAATGAGATAAAAAATAAGTAGGGGATAAAAATAAGAGGTTAAAATAAAAATAAATTATAAGTTTGTAGATAAAATTAAAACAATAAGGGTGAGACAATTACTAAAAAAAAATACATAATCAGTAAAATAGTCTGCATCATGCAAAATAAGATAGACATAAGGAGTATTTTTCTGATTTTACTTTTGTTTTAAATTTTTGTTACATTTTCTTTAATTTAACTATTACTTTTTGTGGTTTATGCCTATTTGGGAAAGTGGGGATCCTCTCGAGGGCATGGTTTTTCCATTTATTGCTAAATGCTACTATGCATTATGCATACATATTCCTACATATATACACTTCCAATTTATATATTGTTACTTGGGCCACATGTTTGCCACCTTTTCCAACTTTCATGTGAAGATGTCAAAATGTTTGGTGAATCCTACTAATTTACTTGTGTCAATTTTCCAATCATTCTTGAAATAAAAAATTTCTTAGAATGAAAATCCAATCCCATGGGCTTAGGAGCCAGCCAAGTAATACTATTAGTTAAAGAAAATATATATGAATAAGGTTATGAAAGAGGATACTTTAGAATTTTTACATTCATCAATATTTTACATTCATCAATTACAATCTCAATTTGAATTTTTTATAAAAAATTACTCTACCCCCTCCATTTTTAATAGAATTGAGTTTTATATTAAACTTCTAATACGATTACTAATGAATTTATGTTAAAAAAAACATATTTATTTAGTATCATTATAGATCTTAATAAATATTTTTTAATTATCAATCTTTAATAATTTTTAGCAACCCGCAATTAAAGTTATTCAATATTTAAGTTTGCATTAATATTTATAAAAAAGTAAATGAGAACAAAAGAGAATGTAGAGAGTGTTTTACAAGGATAATACATATTTTAACTATTACTTTTTATAATATGTGTTTTTTAAATTGGGAATGATTATTTTTTAGTAGACTAGTCAATTTTTTATTTGACCAGAATTCCGACCAAAAATCAATGGTTTATAACCCAAAAACTTTGTCCCGAAAATTGATACTAAGCGCCCTAGAAAAAGCGAAAGAATTTGGGGCAAATCGTGTAAAAAGTCATACTTGATAATTTTGACCCATTTTTCAATTTTTATCAACTTTTCAGTTCCACTGAATTGATTTTTAGTTGTTATCCACTATATTTCTAATAAGTTTTTATATTGCTTTTAATTTCTTTTTTGAAACCTTATTGCCTTTTTATATTTCCTAATTAAAATCAAACTAAAATTAAAATCAAACTAACCTCTAGATAAGTTAGATTTGTCTTTAGAGGCATGTGGGATTTGAGCTGGTGAAGTGTGAGGAAAGTCGCTTAAGGGAGCAACTAGTTCAATGAGGAATAAGTACAAACAACACTAAGATATATAGAAAGCGAAAATGAATATATTAGGTTCAAAGCTTGAGAACTCTAACATAAAAGGATGCTTTAAGACAAGAAAACATGTAAATATTAGGTCAAGAGAAAGTCCATCTAAGGGTAATGCTCATTTCTAAGAGCTTGAACAAAGTTCCAAGTCAATGGTCAAATATCTTTATAATG
Organism: Amaranthus tricolor; assembly: GCF_026212465.1. Classification (NCBI taxonomy): domain Eukaryota; kingdom Viridiplantae; phylum Streptophyta; class Magnoliopsida; order Caryophyllales; family Amaranthaceae; genus Amaranthus; species Amaranthus tricolor. The sequence continues at coordinate 9,327,438 of NC_080062.1, read as the reverse complement.
TGCCTCCAAGCCTTAAAAGACTTATGCTGACTATCTTAAATTAGAAGTGTAACTTTCTCGACCTTAAGCTCTTACTATGAGCACAACTCTTATCAAACAATTCATGTTCGATCTGTTAAAAAAAGGATCAAAAATCAACTGAAAACACATTTATGTTCCCCCAAACACCTTTCGAGTATAATATGGGATTTTCTAGTAGTAGTTGAATTCTAGGCTACTAAACCACTAGTGCAAAAGGTTAAGTCGGACAATCTAACATAATCATAAGATGAAGAATAGGACCTCTAAAATCTTTGCTCCAACACTGAAAATGTCTAAGAGACTAGTTTGGAGGTAGGCAGAGACCCACCTTCTAGAGTTAGCCTCCCTACCTTCACTAACTTGGCTTTTAGGGCTAAATGTTACTCTAATAAAGTGAATCAATACTTAACATCGTTTTTACTGGTGCTATTAATTTTTTCCGTCCTGATTACCCTAAACGAGTATTGAGTTTTAAAATCTAATTGAAATTAGTACAAATTCACCAATTTTTAGGCACACAAATTGAGAAGATACTTGACATTATTTATACCTATGTTTACAATTTTTGTTAAAGGAACGTTGCGTTCACCGTTAAGAAACACTTAGTTTGAAAATTCGATCGTAACGAATATTTATTTGTCAATTTTTAAGGCAACAAAACAAGATGTATAATATTGTTATAAAATAAATTAAATAATACTTCTAAAATAAATAATAATTTTATTAAATTAAATTTAGAATTACAATAAAATATAATAAATATAAAACTATAACATAAAAAATAAAATAGAATTTAAAAGAAAAGCCACGTGTACAACCACGTGTACGTGTATAGCCGCAATAGCAACTAGTTGTTTAGGTCACAAACAGGTCACAACCCATTAGATGAAACTTATATTTAAAGTTCAGCTCATTGAAGAGAAATAGTTAAAATTCAACCAATTGAAGTACATTTGTTTTAAATAATTTTGTTCTTTTAGAAAAATAAAATTAGAATAAAGGATAATTAAATTTTTAAGATTCTTGAAAAAAGAAATTACTTTTTATCACAGTATAAGCCGAAAAAAAGGAGAATATGAATACTAAATTAAACTCATGACATTTACTAAAAAGTACTCCCTCCTATTCAGCTTATGTGTCTCATTTCCTTTTATGGTCAAGTCACCTTAATAGTCCTATTTCTATTTTTGGTATAGGTTTTTGACTTTTATGCCCTTAGTAACTTTATCCTATTTTCAATTATACCCTCTATTACCCATACTAATTTTTCCTTCCTTACATTAAAAAACTCATAATATCACTCTCTTTCCTACCCTTAGGGTCCCATTTTTGACTCTCCTTAAAATCCGTAAAATGTCAAATGGAACTCCTAAGGTGAATACGAGGGAGTAAATATTCAAGATTGGATTTTTTATTAAAAAAATAATTGGCATTGCGTAAACATGAGCTGTAAACACAATTGAACACAGTTAATTAATTATAGGTTCCTATAAGGTGCATTTTGAGTTTTCAATGATTAAAAGGTAGAGGAATAATAGGAAAAAGACCTACTAATGAAATTATTTACTACAATAAAATAATAGTACGGTTTTTCATTGTGATTTGTTGAAGGTAAGCACCATGGCATTTGTTGGCCTATGCATTAAAAAAACCCAATTCTTATAATTCGCCACCCTTTTTATTTTTTCGCCACCCCTAGTAAATTACCATATTGCCCTTGGTTTTTGAAAAAATTACATTTATGCCATTAAACCTAAAATTTTCTATATAAACCACACTCACACTAAAAATTCTCTCACTACAACTAAAAACCAACATACAAAAGCAAAATTTGGGAGCAAAAATTAAGTTCAATCCGGGATTTATCAATCGAGGTAAGTTATTTTTAATTAAATTTAATCATCAAAAAAAAAAAAATAGAAGTCGCCCAGATCTGGGCGACTCCAATTTTTTTTTTATTTTTTCCGTATGTATTTTGTTAATTTTATTATTATTAATTTTATTATTATTATTATTGTATTGTTATTTTTGTTAATATTAAATATATGTTAATGTTATTATTATTATTGTGATTGTTAATTTTGTATTATTAAATATATGTTAATGTTGTTATCATTAATTTTATTATTATTATTGTTATTGTTATTTTTACTTATTATTAAATATATGTTTATGTTTTGTTTTATAAATTATTAGTTTAAATTTGTATGTTGTAATGTTTATTTATTTATTTTTTAGTAAGTGAATATATATGTTATTTATATTTTACGGAAAAAAAAAAAAAAAGAAAATGAGTCGCCCAGATCTGGGCGGCTGAACCCCGATTCAGTCGCCTAATTTTAGGCGGCTGAACCCCGATTCAGTCGCCTAATTTTAGGCGGCTGAACCGGGGTCCAGCCGCCCGGATCTGGGCGACTCATTTTCTTTTTTTTTTTTTTTAATTTTTTGTATATTTTGGAGTAATAAATTTAAAAATTGAAATTTAAAAAAAAAAACTGATTATTATATATATATATATATATATATATATATATATATATATATATATATATATATATATATATATATATATATATATATATATATATATATATATATATATATATATATATATATATATATATATATATATATATATATATATATATATATATATATATATATATATATATATATATATATATATATATATATATATATATATATATTTTTTCCTTATATTTAGGAAAAATATATTTAAAGTTTGAAATTTAAAAAAAAAACCTGATTTTTATTAATAAATTTATATATTTTTTTAATAAAATGTTAATATTGTAAATAATTTATTTATTTATTTATTTTAAATTTGTTTTTTTTTCCGTTTATTTAGGAATAATAATTTTAAATTTTGAAATATAAAAAAAAACATGATTATTATTAATTTTTTTTCCAGGTTCTTTTTTTTAATGAATTAATAACGCACATTGTCTTTTTGTGTTTTCAGTTCGCGAAAGAATGGGCCAGTCGATTCGCTCCAGTGGCAAGACTACCTACACGGATTGTGGATTTGAACTCCCGTCAACGACATGCTTTAGAAATATACCTTAATGATTGTAGAGATTTATTTGATGAATGGCAAATTGATCAAGGGCAAGGCCCTGAATAGTCTGTACTGAAACTATTTTACATTATTTATTGCATTTATTTTCGTCAATGATTGCATTTATTTTACAAAAATATACACACTAACCCACATCACACACATACATGTATATTTGTCTACCAACATTATAAATTCCTCCTATTAATCAAAGAAATAAATAAATTGTTAACACCACACAATGTAGTATAATTATGGATTATATACAACTTTTAATGAATGTCGTGTATAAATTCTATGGAGTATCTAAATTTACAGCATCGTCAGCGGTGTTATTTGTTGGTGGGTGTGACCCGCGTAGATTATTCCACAGCATAATCCTCGTAGTGAAATTTGTGTCAAGATCTTTCGCGAAATTGTCAGCTGCTTGTTTCCAACCTGGGTGGATCGGCGGCAGAGGGGATGAATCGTCGTTCATAAAAAGTTGAACAAAATGATTTCGATTAACCCAAAGTATATGTATTAGTTTGTTAACACTTCTCGCGGCCTGTGCTTTTCTTAACAGAAGAATCAAACAGTTGTATTGCGGATTCCCGTCAGCAGCACCATAATAAGCAATGGCAATGTTAAGAAACGTTGCTGCAGAGTAGAAAGACATCGGTGCATCGAACCAGTGCATGAAAGGAGCAGGTCCATAATAAAGGCCGGTTGCATTCCGGTTGCACTAAGCTGTCGTATGTGCTCCCGAATATCTACATTAATCCTCGCCCTTACATGACCATCTCTGTACACCAAGAACGGGTAGTTATGTTTTCCCTTTTCACCAGGACACACCCTTACCGTCCAAGGTCTTTCTCCTGGTTTAAGACTACTTCCTACAATCATAAATTTACACCCACAACTCCTACTTTTAGAACCAGGTCGGGCAGCATTATCTACATTATCTACATCACCCCTAAGTTTACCATAGCGGTGACATCTTAAATAACAACTAACTCTGGAACGTCCTTCTTTCTTTTTATAAGAAGCACGTGTAAATTGAAAACCAATTGTTATTGCTATCGCATCGGCCCAACTATGTAACTTATCTATGGAGATAAATTCCCTATCCGTAACAAAGTGACCGAAGTAGTCTACGTTGTCTCCAAAGTTTTCAAACTCCTGCACATTTGAAATGATATAAATTAAGTACATTAATGACTACAATAATAATAATTGGATTAATAATAACAACAACAACAACAACAACAACAATAATAATAATAATAATAATAATAATAATTATAAGAATAATAATAATAATAATAATAATAATAATAATAATAATAATAATAATAATAATAATAATAATAATAATAATAATAATAATAATAATAACAATAATAATAATAATAATAATAATAATAATAATAATAATAATAATAATAATAATAAATAAATAGATAACGATAAATCAAACTAATAATGACAATAACAATAACAATTTTAATAATAATAAAAACATTACGTTAATAAAAAAATTTAAAAACATTTAAAATAAATAAATAATGACAAGACAAATAATAACAATAATAATAATAGTAATAATAATGACAACAAATACAAAAATAATAATAATAATTATAACAATAATAAATAAATAAATAATTAAATAAATAAATAAATTACGTAAATTAAAATATTAAAAAATTTAAAAAATAAAAATATCAACAATAAAAATTATAATAATGACAACAACAATAATAATAATAATAATAGTACTAACAATAATTATAATAATAATTTAAAAAAACATTAATACGTAAATAAAAAATAATAATAATAATAATAATAATAAACCAGTCGCACAAATCTGGCGACTAACCCCTGGTCCAGTTGCACAAAATTGGGCGACTGGACCATGGATCAGTCGCCCAGATTTGTGCGACTGGACCATGGGTTAGTCGCCCAGATTTGTGCGACTGAACCATGGTTCAGTCGCCTAGATTTGTGCGACTTGTTTTTTTTTTTTTTTCGAACGACAGTTTTACGTACCGCATCCGACTCATAGTCGCTTTCGTTAGCCATATTCAACCAATTACGCCTTACAACTTCTTCACCCCTTTTTAGAGAGATAGTACCAGTTTTTTAGAAAGATAGTACCGTGTTTGAATTCGTACTTCAAACGCATCTCAGAATTCGATATATATAGACAAATCATCCGCATTAAATTCTTAATAGTGTTATTAAGCGTGATTTACATTTATTAATTATGTTTTAACTCCAATGGCATTTTTGTAATTTTTTAAATCCAGGGGCAATTAAGTAATTTTGGGGGGGTGGCGAAAAAATGAAAAGGGATGGCGAAAAATAGCAACACCCTTAAAAAAAATCACATTCTAAAAACTAACTTTAATGATTTCTTTTGTGAAATTTTAGTTGATATTTGTGATAACTTACATAAACATTGTGAATGCATTATTGACTCACTTACCAATAAATGTTTATAGAATGAAAATAATAGGGGTTTTTATAAGAATAATAGTGAAAAATTTAGATTCTATAAACAAGTGTTATGGGTGATGCTAATAAAAATATACTTTTATTTTTTTCAAGGGACCAAAAACGTTTTAATAAAATTTTAGGGGATTAAATAAATAATACCACTAAAAAATAACTATTTTATGCTAGAGTAAAATAGTTTATAAAATAAAGTGTGCTTATTATTAATGTAGATTACAAACTATATATCTTTTTATTGATTTAGCTCTAAATGCTTCTTTATTTAATTATTCATACTTTAATTATTTTTACATTTTAAAGGTTTTATTGATATTGAAATGAGTTTATGTTGACTTGTATATAACTCTGAAATGAGTGTAAATACATATGATTAAAAGTTAAGAATGAATTAAAATTGATTTCGAGATGTATAATAAATCGGATCTAGAGCGGTCTTACGGATTTGGGACGAGTCTGGTGGGCCTGAGTCTTATATAGATCTACAGAGAGGGTATGGGTTGGGTTTGGATCTGAATAACCTAGACCTAGACTCATACACATTTTTTCGGACCTGATACCAGACTCGAATCCGCTAGGTCTCAAAAATTGAACTCAAACCTTAATAGTAGGGGCGGGTCTAGACATGTCAAATAAGGTTTTTACACAAGACCATCTGTATTCACCATTCAAGGGTGTTGAAGGGCTTCGGTGGTGCTGTCACTTGTGGTTGGGTGGATCTTGCAAATCAACCTTAATTTCCACCGGTCAAATTAGTCAATAGCATCAATCAACAAATCCAATCAATATTTATTTTTAAAAAGCTTAGATACAATTTTCCAATCTATTACTTCCTCTGTTCCAAATTACTTGCATAATATGTTTTTTCACACGATCCAATATACTAATTCAATCCTTAATATTTCTAATTATGTATAATCATCAATTTTTATATTAACAATCTTTACATTGAGACGAATCAAACTTAATCACATTTGACTACCTTTTAACTTATAAATTAAAAAATAATGACAAAATAAGTGTGATAAATGGATCATATACATACTAATAAAAATGTTGAAAAATGACAAATGTCATTCTTAAAGAGCCTTGACAAATAAAATTATTTCAGTGGATGATAGTTTAATACATAACAACATGTACCTAATTTAGAATCTAAATTTTTTTTTAAATTAGAGCAAAATTAGGTAAAGTATTTATATAATTTATTATAGCAATCCTATATACCTAACTTAAAATTTGATAAATTTAATTGAATGAAAATCTGATGTACTCGATAAATAATTTTAAAAAAAAGTATTAAATTTTGCTTTAAAAAGTCATGTATTTAATAAATTTAACAATGATAATATATACTTGCATTATTTTTTTAAGTTGTAATTTATATATTCTATATTAATAAATTCGTGCATTACACGAGTTTATATACTAGTAGTGTAATTCTAACGTTGCAAGTAATTTGAAATTGATAATATATATATTATTTTGATCATTTATGAAGAATATTAAACTTAGAGCCGTCTTAGATTAATATACTTCATAAATAATTAACATAACATATAATATTAAATTACATAAAAAGTAGTGAAATGTAATATGTATAATGAAAGCAACGAAGTATATATATGGGAAGACTTGTCATATATGGTGATTGCACTGATGAGAATGGTGGTAGTTTACTAGTTACGAAACAATAATTATAATATCAGTGTTTACATAGTAACTTCATTATTGATATTAAGAAAACTTGGCTCCTCGTATATTATGTATAATGCCCCAATAAATCCTAATTTTCATCTGTCAGTCTTATTCTTCCTGAGTGACCGTCATACTCAGAGACGCTCCTCATAAAAAATTGACCCATATTATTAAAAAAAATAGAAAAAAAAATTATTATCGGGACCGATACATTTAAGTTGAGCTTAGTGTATAATTTAACTACAAAACACAAAATAGTAAGTCATGTAAATATAGTATTAGTTTAGTACAAGGCATATTAGTATAATTTTAGTTTAGTCTTATTAGTATAATATTAGCATATTATAACTTTTTTTTATATTAGTATATATTGGCACATTATATATTAGTCATTTTAGTATATTGTTAGTATATATAGTCTTAGACATATTATTATTATTTAATTAATATAATTTAAGTCGTATTAAAATACTATTATTATAATATTATAAGTTGTGTTGGTCATATTGGTATGATAATATTAATCATATTAGTATATACTAGGAGTAGTATATATACCCGTGCAATGCACGGATTTATAAATATATAGATATATATAAATTTAATTTCTAACTAATGCAATATATATATATATATATATATATATATATATATATATATATATATATATATATATATATATATATATATATATATATATATATATATATATATATATATATATATATATATATATATATATATATATATATATCGTTAAAAAATTGTCTAATTTGAATAAAATGTGATAATAGAAATAACTATTAATGACAACGTGTGATTGTGACGAATACTAAAATAAAATTAAAAAAAGTCATCATTCTTGAGAAGAGAAAAAGCGAGAAAGAAAAAGTCTAAATAAAATTGATTTATATTGAAAACAAATTATTTTTTGTAAAATTTACTTTATGAAAAATACTCCTAAAACTAATTTTAACTTAAACTTGTAAGAAAAGCTTTATTTTCATTGATAATTTAGACACATAAATGAATAATCATAAAATAGATAAAAAAAAAAGTTTTATATTTCAAAAGCTTTTAGAGAAATGTGGGTTAAAGAAAAGATCTTTAGTTGTTAAATTTTTTTAGTTGAGATATTATACAAGTACTACACATAAAAAAGTTAATTAAAAAATACTGTACATGAATTATTTATAAACCCAATCCTAAATAAAAAAAAAAGATTATAATTAAATGATGAGAAAAGATTTAGAAAAGCCTAGAAAATGAAAAAAATTAGTATATTATAAACTTATAATAATGAGAAAGATATTCAATTATGAAATATTCTCGCATTACAAAAAATAGTAAAAATAAAACTTGCAAGAGAATTATTTTTAGAGAACAAAATTATTATATAGTCATAAATTAGCTAGCATTTATTAAAACACCTCGGCAGTAAGTAACCAATAGTTTTTTTTTGCCAAACCATCATTTTAATGTGAAATTGCCATTTGGAATTTTCCATAACTTTTAGTATATAGTATGGTTAATTAGTCGTACTAGTATTACTAGTAGTCGTATCAATATTACTATTAGGTATATGATCAGTAAATATTAGCACAACATATATTAGCTGTATTAGTATATTATTAGTACACAATAAGTTGTATTAGTATAGTATTTACATAGTATTATTCGTATTAGTATAATATTAGTTGTATTAATCGTATTGGTACAATAATAGCATATTATTAGTCGTATTAAATATATTATTTATTAATCAATGTTCTATTATTCATATTGGTATTATATGAGTATTAGTATAGTAATAACGTACTATAGGTATTAGTATAGAATTAGAATTAGTCGTTTAATATTAGCATAGTATTAGTCTTATTAATACTATTAGTATTAGTCATATCTATTATCCAGTGTATATAATACTAGTATGAAAACTCGTATAATATACTAGTATGAAAACTCGTATAATGTACAAAGTTATTTTAATATAAAAATGTTTATCAGATGATAATAACTTCAACGAGATGCGATGATATGGATATAAAATGTTTATAACTACACAATGACTCCATAATTGATTAGATAATAAATTAATAATAAATAAAAAATAAATTGGTTTTTTAAAAGATATAATATGTAATAATAATTTAGAGCTTTTGACCTTTTGGTATCAGGATATTAATATTAGTATTAGTACTTATTTAGTATATTGTAGTATGATTAGTACTTGTACCATCAGTTTGTTAGTGTATGTATTTATACTAGTTTTAATTTTAATAAGTAAATTATACACCATCTAATTTAGCCTATTAGTCCATATATTTTTTAACACTATTTATCGATTATTCTTGATTTGTATTTTTTTTCTTAATTTATAAATTGAAATTGAAATATAGTCAAGTGAGATTTTTTTTTAAACTTTTCCTCAATGCAAAAATTATTATAATCAACTTTTTACAATTTCAATTATACACTATTGGATATATTAACAATAATAATAGTGCATGAACATCTGTGAAAAACAAATTAAATGGGACTATTAAATTGAAATGGAGGGTGGGAGTAGTAATTTTCCTAGAAGGTGTTTCTCGCTAGCAAACTAATGTAATTATGTTTTTGTTCTTGTTTATATATGTTTTTGTTTGATTTATGGAAAATCTATTCTTCTTCCAAATAATAATAATAATAAGGGATATTCTATATGGTAAGCACCAACTATTGTAAAAAGCGAGTAGTAGCAATTTTTAAAATTTTTTCTCCACAAAATAGCACTCAACTCTTGAAAAATTAACTATAGTAACATTATGGAGGTAAAAACGTTATATTTCCGTTAAGTTTTGGTAAAAGTCATAAATATCCCTAATAAATCCCAAATGTAAAGCCCAACTTACGGAAATTAAACTAAACGGAAATGTTAATGTAGATAATTTTCAAGAGTTGAGTGCTATTTTGTGGAAAAAGTTTGGAATTTATTAGGGGCATTTATGACTTTTACCAAAATTTAACAGAGATTAAACGTTTTTACTTTCATAATGTTATTGTAGTTAATTTTCCAAGTGTTGAGTGCTATTTTGTAGAATAAATTTTAAAAATTGTTACCACTCGTCTTTTGCCATAGTTGTTGCTTACCATACAGTATATCCCTATTTTTAATAATAATAATAATAATAATAATAATAATAATATTAATAATAATAATAATAATAAAGCGGTAATTTGTTAGAAATTTTGGCAGTTTCATGTGTGGGATGAATTGAATTTGGATTTGAGTTTGGAAAAGGGTTTCAAATATGGGTTGGTGGAGCTTTTTCTTGACTAAAAAGGGTAATTTTTTTACCAAAATTTAGTCAAAATTGGAAGGAAAAATGGTTTGAAATTTTTTTAAAAAGAATTTTGTGATGAAATTCAGGAAAAACGTTTTACGATGACTAATTTTCGACTAAAAAATAGTTAGAATAGTCGGAAATTTTCTACTGATTTCTGACTAACTTTTTAATAAAAAATTTCGACTAATTTTTTTACAATAAGATGTTAGTTGAAAATTCAGACTAATTTCCAGCTAAAATGAAATTCCACCTACATTTCTTTTGATTGTTTAAAATAGTTGTAAAACTTTAATAATCAATTAAATCAGAATAAAAAGGACACTCCCAGTATCCCGCACAAGACAAGGCCCGGGTGGGGAGTTTTCTTTTTCTTGAAAGATACGAACAAATCATACTCGTTAACCCAAACAGGGAGTAAAGAGAGATGCGCGCAATCAAAAAACTCTCCAATTAATACCTACGCCCAGTAGGGGTTGAACCCCAAACCTTCTACTCCACATGTAGATGCTCTATCCATTGAGCCATAAGCGTTTTTCAGTTCAATAAATATAGTAATAAATTAATCTTATTTGATGTAATTATTATGCATAATATCATTTTCTAATATAACTTCTTAATTTAATGTCATTATTATAGAAAAAACTGATAATATTGTGTTTAAGGAGATATTTTAAAATATTTAATATATATTATTTTAATCATTGTACGTGAAGTCTTTATATTGCATTGTTTGCTCTATATATTTTATTTTATTTTATTTTTTTTGGCAAATAAAAATTTTTCATTCACCAGAAAAAAAACAAAATACATTAAGGCAAGGGAACTCAGCTTACCTTATTTGCATCAGTGTGGAAACGAGGCCCACCTTCTTTGAAGGGTTTTCCCATCCCATTCTTCATGTGCATACGAGGAAAGCGAGGCCTAAAATGAGCTGACAAAGTTTGTCAGCTAATATCCAAAGCTATACCAAAAGACTATAAAACAAGCACAAAGCCTATACAAAAAATAAGCAGTTGCAGACAGCAAACAGGTGTAGTAAGCATGCCTACAAGAGCAACCAGCACAAAGGATCAATTCTCCTTCAAAAGATTGATATTCAGCACATGACATCTTTGAGATACATCCGCCTTAATCATGTCAACAATACATCGGGGAGATCGCACAAAGTGATTTCATATTGCCTCATTCCTGCAATGCCATGGTATATAGTGGAGGCGTATACTGCAGTCATGACTTGTTGCTTTAATTGAGAGAGGTCATACTTTCTAAAGTCCATACAAGGAAAAGGCTTCAAAACTATACCTGTCCAATCCTTGATTCCTGCCACACATAAAAGACTAAACGAACATTCAAAGAAAAGATGGGTGTTTGTTTCAGAGTGAATACCACACAAAGAGCACAGGTCATCATCGACCACCCCAATATGCTTTAGCTTGTCCTTTAATTTTAGTCCTTGATGAGCAGCTAACCAACAAATAAATCTAGTCTTAGGTATAGATAGCCTATTCCAAACCAGATGCCTCCATTGTACCTTCGGACTATTCTCCAAATTAGGTTCATATACCTCCTTGATGGAATATTCATCCTTACATACCCATGGCCTCAAAAGAGCTATTACTTGACAAAGCTTTTTTACAGTCTAGCTAGCTGTAACAGGCGCATTGAAAATCTCTCATTTTGCACCTTTAGTATATACTCCATGAAACCACTTAACCCATAAGGTTTTCCTCATCATATGAATGTGCCACGCGATTTTGCCAACCGCTGTCTGATTCCAAAGATGAATGTTGCGTATGCCAAGGCCACCAACCTTCTTAGGAGTACAAATTGTTTTCCAATTAATGTTTTCAGGTTTAGGTGAGTGAGCAACCCCAAACCAAAGATAAGAACGACATATGGAATTCACAATGTTGATTACTCTTTTCGGAATAACAAAAATTTGGCACCAGTAAGAAGTTATCCCCATCAAGACTGAGTTGATGAGTTGCAGTCTGGTAGCATAGGAGAGGTGCTTACATTGCCAAGAACAGATGCACTTGGTCATCTTATCAGCCAACTGCTCACATTCAGCAATGCTAAGGCGTTTAGACAAAAGATGAACACCTAGGTATCTAAACGGGAGTGTGCCAAGAACAAATTGAGAAATGTCTCTAATATCTCTTTAAGGGTTGTTTCTATCCCAGCCAAATATATTGCAGATTTATCAGTATTAGTACGGATGTAGCAGGAGCGGCACTCTCGTTACATAATTAACATTAATAATTATACTTAAGATAAATAATGCGGAAGTGTAAAACGCCGAACTGCTAAAAACCATTTGAAATAAAAAAAATGTTCAAAACATAAGTAAAAATATATCTTACAACTGAGAAAATATAAAATAAGGTTTACTTAAATACGATAAAAAAACATAAGTACAATATAGTCATCAAGTAAAATCATTGAAGCTAAGTCCTCGATAGAATAATTAAAGTTGCGGCCTGGATCGAAACCTGAGCTAATTTTTTTTCCTGCAAAATACTGTCATCCATAATACGGATGACAGCCGATTAAATCGGTCAGCGATAAAGCCGAGTACAATTTTCTCAATAAGCTTATGATGCGATAGTTAAATCATGCTTACAAAATAATCATCAAGCACAATATAGAAGGTTATTACTCATTATTGACCTTTACTAAGCCATTAAGTTACATTCTCAATACTTGCAGAAGTTCATTACTGCTACTAAATACTTGGTAACCTTAATGCTTATTTAATCAAGTTCAATTAAGCCTCATAGCTTTACCATCATAGCACATCACAAGATCACAACAATAATGACAACTGATATATGTAAGGGTCTGGTTAGGTGAGGACCGTAGTCCTAATTCCTAACTGTGGTGGGAGTCGTCACTCCTCTCAATACTGTTATGCTCGAGACTTCACAGGATGGGTTTTTCTCGGACCCCCTGTCTGACACCGCATTTTACGTGCCGGCTAACACGGACGCCGGGATTTTACATGCCGGTCCATGGTTCGACGTTACCTTACTATCAGAGTCATACAATCAATATCATGCAATATCAAACAAGACTCTAAACCGAAATAGTTTACATTCTTATAAGTCAAACTTCCACTAGTCAAATTTTTGACAATTCTACCCTTTTAGTAGAAACAAATTACTAGTATCTAATAAATTAATATTTAATTAAATAACAAATTTTCGTAGCTATACTAAGATTCCTGAGGCTAAACTAAGTCATTATTGTGTCATAAATAATCATAACAGTCAAGGGTAATATTTCTAAGTACTTAATAACATATTTTATCAAATAACCAGTAAAATAGTAAAACGGATCTATCATCACTATAAAAATAACATAATCCGACAAATTATTAAGGGTCCAAAATCTATATGAAATGAGTTTTCAAGAAAAACAATGCTAAGCATTTTAACAAATTTGTTTGACTATTTTACCGATAAACCGATTAATAATTCTTTATAATTACTTGAGTCCAACAAAAAAAATATCAAAACACCAAGATGATATGAAATCATTTTAAACACATAAGTTTATTTAACTAGTAAAATTCATATATATCTATATTATCATATTAATCAAAAATTTCCATATATATGACTTTTTTTTTTTGAGTGTCCCAAAAGTATTATTGTTTTGACGAAAATATCACTAAACTGGATATAACTTTAATATTACCATATAAAGTTTAAATGACTAAAATAAAATCATGTTGATCATGCTTTTATATTATCGAGTAACCATAAATAAATATCACATAACGAGAGAGTTAAGAAAATGTGTACCATTTTCCTCCGAAGGTGGTGCTAAACCAAGTAAGAGAATAATAATAGAAAAATAAGAACTTAAGGAAATAAGTTCCAAAAGAAAGTCTTCAAGGTTCCAAGCTTCAAAGAAGTAGATCTTCAATTACCCAAAAGAAAAAGATATCCAAGCTCCAAAAGATAATACTTGACTTTTTAAAAGTTGATGATTATCGGCTTAAGAAGTGATAAGATCAAGCTCCATCTTCATTTGATTCTTCAACAAATAAAAAGGGTATAAAGTTAGTAAGATGTTAATGAAGTGAAGATATAAGAAAGAATGGTAGAAAGATTTGATGATGGGGGTGTAAGTGATCTCATGGCTAAGGAGGGGTATTTATAATGGGTTTTGGGCAACTTTTTAGTTCATAAGATTGTATGAAAAAGAAGGTTAACTTGTGTAAGTGATTTAGAGTGTGTAAGTGAATGTGTAAGAGTTGGAGTGTGCAAGTGGATGTGTAAGAATTTGGAGTGTAGAAGAAGGTTAACTTGTGTAAGGAAATGGTGATAGCTTGTGTAAGTGATGAACATTATGGATTGATGTAGAAAGGATTTTGATTCATCAAATTTTTGTTCTAGTTTATGCTAGTGAAATGTTTTAGATTAATGGGAAAGTATGATTAAGGTTTGATTATGAAAATATGAAAGTTTACTTAGAAAATTTTAGTTAAAACTATACTTAAAGTTAATAAAAAAATATAGTTAATTTTTAGGTATAAAATAATTAAATCAAAGTTTTAAAGTTAAAATGATAAGTAGTAAAGTTAGTTTAAGGAAACGAAATTGAAACGTAACGTTTTAATAAAACCGTAAATATAATATTAAAATTTTACTTTTTGTAGTATAAAATAATAAAATAATATTTTAGTGCTTATAAAGAAATTTAAGAATATATTTTTAAGTTTAATATTTGGAAGAAATTACAAAAATCGGAATAAGGTTTAGAATTAAAGGTGATTTGAATTAGATAACCAAAGGATTAGGAATTCGAAAAGAAATTTCGGAAGAAGATTAAGATTAAGAAATTTGAGCCTGTTACAACTCTTTCCCCCTTTAGATAGTTTCGTCCCGAAACTAGGACTTACCAAAAAGGTTAGGATAACGCTCTCTCATGTCGACTTCTTTTTCCCAAGTCGCCTCTTCAACCCCGTGGTTTGACCACAAAACCTTGACCAATGGAATCCTCGAATTTCTCAACT
This sequence comes from Amaranthus tricolor, assembly GCF_026212465.1. Lineage (NCBI taxonomy): Eukaryota > Viridiplantae > Streptophyta > Magnoliopsida > Caryophyllales > Amaranthaceae > Amaranthus > Amaranthus tricolor. The sequence continues at coordinate 9,311,789 of NC_080062.1, read as the reverse complement.
CTTTTACTCGGGTATCTAAGATCCTGATTGGTCGTTCCTCATACACCAAAGACTCTTCAATCAAAAGCGGCTCGTGAGCTAGAACATGAGACGGATCATGAACATACTTCCTCAACTGTGAAACATGGAACACATTATGAACTTTTGCTAAACTTGGAGGTAAAGCCAACTCATAAGAAACTTCCCCGACTCTCCTTAGGATCTCAAAAGGTCCAATAAATTTTGGACTCAACTTTCCTCGAACTCCAAAACGCTGGACACCTCTTGTAGGTGAAACCTTTAGGAAAACCTTGTCGCCAACCTCAAATTGCAACATCTTTCGACGATTATCAGCATAACTCTTTTGTCGGCTCTGTGCTGCTCTCATGTTCTGTTGAACAATCTTCAACGCATCAATGGATTCCTGAATCACATCTGGACCTTCGGGAATGGTCCTATCCATCAAATCCCAACACAAAGGTACTCGACACTTCCTTCCATAAAGAGCTTCATACGGTGCCATCCTAATACTAGATTGGAAACTGTTGTTGTAGGCGAACTCCACCATCGGTAATTTATCTTCCCAAGAACCCTCAAAGTCCAACACACAACATCTCAAAAGATCCTCTAAAGTCTGAATAGTTCTCTCAGTCTGACCATCAGTCGCAGGATGAAAAGCAGTACTCAAGCACAACTTACTCCCAAAAGCTTCCTGCAACTTTTCCCAAAACCTCGATAAAAACTTCGGATCCCTATCAGAAACAATAGTCCTCGGAACACCATGAAGTCTGACAATCTCTCGGACATAGGCATCTGCTAATTGCTTAGCCCCCCAAGTATTCTTCATTGGCACAAATCTAGCGACCTTGGTCAATCTATCAACAATGACCCAAATAACATCATTCCCTCGCTGGGTCCTTGGCAGCCCTACCACAAAGTCCATAGAAATCGAGTCCCACTTCCAATCTGGGACAGGCAACGGTTGAAGCAACCCTGAACTCTTTTGTCTCTCGAACTTTACCCTCTGGCAGACTAGGCACTTAGACACAAAATCAGAGACATCTTTCCTTAGACCTTTCCACCAAAATATCTCTCTTATCTCCTCAATCATCTTATCTCGACCTGGATGCAAATGAAATAAACTTTGATGACCTTCCTTCAAAATCTCAATCTTCAATTCAAATTGATTTGGAACACACAATCTACCGTTCATCCTCAACTCTCCTCTTTCTCCTAACTCAAAAGCATCAGTCTCATTTTTCTCAACTCTATGGATCAACTCAACAATCTCTGGATCCTCAAGTTGTGCCTCAATTATACGATCAAACAAAGTGGGTTGTATAGTCATTGCTCCCAAATACTGACCAACCTCGTGTCGACTACAAATCTCTAATCTCAAACTCTGCATCTCACGATACAACTCCCATGGTACAGACATAATGGCATTCACAGACACTCTCGGTCTCCTACTTAAGGCATCAGCTACCTTATTCGCTTTTCCAGGGTGGTACACAATTTCAAGATCATAATCCTTAATAACCTCAAGCCACCGCCTTTGGCGCATGTTCAATTCTTTTTGGTTGAAGACATACCTCAAATTTTGATGATCAGTGTAGATCTTACACGGTAACCCATACAAATAATGTCTCCACAACTTCAAAGCAAAGATCACTGCAGCAAGTTCAATGTCATGCACGGGGTAATTCACCTCATGTGGCCTTAACTGCCTCGATGCATAAGCTATGACCTTTCCTTCTTGCATAAGTACACAACCTAAACCTTCGAATGAAGCATCACAATAGACCTCGAATGGCTTGCTACAATCAGGCATTGCTAAAACAGGGGCAGTAGTAAGTCTTTTCTTTAATTCCTCGAAAGCAATTGTGTGCCTCTCATTCCACTGAAATCGTATCCCTTTCTTCAACAGCTTAAACATGGGACGAGCAACCTTAGAAAAGTTTTCAACATATTTCCTATAGTACCCAGCTAATCCCAAAAAGCTCCGAACTTCAGTCACATTTCTAGGAATCGGCCAGTCCGTTATTGCTTTAATCTTCTCAGGATCTACAGAAATTCCACCCTTAGACACCATATGACCTAGAAAAGAAATTTCCTCAAGCCAAAACTCACACTTACTAAACTTCCCATACAATTTCTCCTTTCTCAAAAGCTCCAGAATCATTCTCAAGTGTTCTTCATGTTCTTCCCTACTCCTTGAATATACCAAAATATCATCGATAAAAACAACCACGAATTTATCCAAATAAGGACGAAGATACCTCTGCATCAAATCCATAAAAGCTGCAGGTGCATTTGTTAACCCAAATGGCATCACCAAAAACTCATAATGTCCATATCGGGTCCGAAATGCTGTTTTAGAAACATCCTCCTTAGCTATCCTCAATTGATGATATCCAGACCTTAAATCAATCTTCGAGAACACCTGAGCGCCTCTTAGCTGATCAAACAAATCATCTATCCTGGGCAAAGGGTAACGATTCTTAATGGTGATCTTATTAATCTCCCTATAATCAATACACAATCTCATCGTTCCATCCTTCTTCTTCACAAACAGAACAGGGGCTCCCCAGGGTGACACACTAGGTCGGATAAAACCTTTCTCCAATAACTCATCTAATTGCTTTTTCAATTCGGCTAACTCAGCTGGAGCAAAACGGTACGGAGTCCTAGAGATAGGGGTAGCATCAGGAATTAGATCTATATGAAAGTCAACCTCTCTCCTTGGAGGTAAACCAGGTAGATCCTCAGGGAAAACATCAGGGTAATCACAAACAATTGGGGTTTCCTCAAGACTTAACTTGATTTTCTCCTCACTACTAGCAATAAAACACAAATATCCCTTATCTCCATGTTTAATCATCTCAATGGCTTGAACTGCAGAAATGGTCTGAATGGGAAACACAGAATTCTTCCTAATCAAACATTCTCCACCTGGAGCCTTAACCCGAACGATCTTCTCTTTACACAAAATCTCCGCATGATGACGTCCCAACCAGTCCATCCCCAAAATAATATCATATGTACCCAACTCAAACACTATTAAATCGGCAGGTAGATGGTTGTCCGAAATCTTAAGTGGGAAATTAGGAAAGATACGGTCACACAGGAATGGTGAACCGTCAGGTAATAGAATTTGGAGATTAAATTTTTGAGGTTCAAGAGAGATAGAGGATTTATGAAGGAAAGAAGAAGAGATAAAAGATCGGTCAGCTCCTGAATCAAAAAGAATATGAGCCAAAGAGTCTCCTACAACAAAGTGACCAGAAATGACCTTACCCTCAAACGCCTGATGAAGATTGTCTACATGGTTGCTAATAGCGTGCAAACCGGCAGTCCTCCTAGCTGCAATACTCTGAACATTTCCCGAAGAACTAGGAGCTCCATAATTACCAGTACTACTAGCTCCCAACTGGATCCCTTCTCGGCAGTTAGTGGAAACATGACCCTCCTTTTTGCATTTGAAGCAGATGATCTTCCCAGTGCATGAACGACCTCGGTGATCCTTACCACATAAGCGACACTTCCAAACTGTGACTCTTGTTGAAGTGGTTGGTTGGAACGGCTTGCGATCCCAATTGGTCGGCTTCTTGTTCCTGTTGTTGTTGCCTCCACTAAATTTTCTTTTGTTGGCGTTGTCCTCTTTTTCAAGGATCCTCTCATACTCAAGCGCTCGGTCGTAGAGATCTCGGAAGTCAGAATACTTCCCGATCCCCTTTTGGATCTTAAGATTAAGACCCTCAAAGAAGCGGGATGCACGAACACTTTCTTTGCTTACGATGTTAGAAGCAAATCGAGATAGCTCATTGAACTTACAACTGTACTCAATCACGGTCATAAGACCCTGACGAAGATGTAAGAACTCATTCTCCTTTTTCCGTTGGAGTGATGGCGGATAGAATTGTTGACGAAGAGTTATAAGGAAATCATCCCAAAAGGTATCAGTCATAGTGGCCTTGACAGAACGCCACCATAACTCTGCTGGACCAGATAGGTAGAAGGAAGCCAGCTTTACTTTTAGGTGCGCTGGACAGTTAATGACCTCTAAAAGTTTCTCCATCTCTGCGAGCCAATTCTCAAAGCGAACCGGATCAGCTTCTCCGTCGTATTGCGGCGGACGATGATATGCCATATTCTTAAAGTATTTCCCGTCGTCATTGGCCTCTTGAGCCTGATTCTCCATGAGGGTGATCAGTCGCTCATTTGTCCTTTCCATCCGAGCTAGTTGTGCTTCTAGCTCTCGAACTCTAGCTTCGTGATCAGATGAAGTTACGCCATTTCTTACCTAAAATATTTTTTTAAACATGTGACTAACTTTCACATTAACTTAATTAATCTAGCACGTAATTTTACACATAGTCACATAAGCACATAGAAAACAAATAGAATTTTTAGGAAGACTTGTTTTGAAAATCATTTGAAATACTTTTCTTTTTTTCCACTTTTTTTTTTTTTTTTTTTTAATTTTAATTTTTTTTTTTTTTAGTCAGCTATCGAGTCACATGGAACTAAAATTCCAAGATTCGAGTAACTTTAGCTCTGATACCACGTGTAGCAGGAGCGGCACTCTCGTTACATAATTAACATTAATAATTATACTTAAGATAAATAATGCGGAAGTGTAAAACGCCGAACTGCTAAAAACCATTTGAAATAAAAAAAATGTTCAAAACATAAGTAAAAATATATCTTACAACTGAGAAAATATAAAATAAGGTTTACTTAAATACGATAAAAAAACATAAGTACAATATAGTCATCAAGTAAAATCATTGAAGCTAAGTCCTCGATAGAATAATTAAAGTTGCGGCCTGGATCGAAACCTGAGCTAATTTTTTTTCCTGCAAAATACTGTCATCCATAATACGGATGACAGCCGATTAAATCGGTCAGCGATAAAGCCGAGTACAATTTTCTCAATAAGCTTATGATGCGATAGTTAAATCATGCTTACAAAATAATCATCAAGCACAATATAGAAGGTTATTACTCATTATTGACCTTTACTAAGCCATTAAGTTACATTCTCAATACTTGCAGAAGTTCATTACTGCTACTAAATACTTGGTAACCTTAATGCTTATTTAATCAAGTTCAATTAAGCCTCATAGCTTTACCATCATAGCACATCACAAGATCACAACAATAATGACAACTGATATATGTAAGGGTCTGGTTAGGTGAGGACCGTAGTCCTAATTCCTAACTGTGGTGGGAGTCGTCACTCCTCTCAATACTGTTATGCTCGAGACTTCACAGGATGGGTTTTTCTCGGACCCCCTGTCTGACACCGCATTTTACGTGCCGGCTAACACGGACGCCGGGATTTTACATGCCGGTCCATGGTTCGACGTTACCTTACTATCAGAGTCATACAATCAATATCATGCAATATCAAACAAGACTCTAAACCGAAATAGTTTACATTCTTATAAGTCAAACTTCCACTAGTCAAATTTTTGACAATTCTACCCTTTTAGTAGAAACAAATTACTAGTATCTAATAAATTAATATTTAATTAAATAACAAATTTTCGTAGCTATACTAAGATTCCTGAGGCTAAACTAAGTCATTATTGTGTCATAAATAATCATAACAGTCAAGGGTAATATTTCTAAGTACTTAATAACATATTTTATCAAATAACCAGTAAAATAGTAAAACGGATCTATCATCACTATAAAAATAACATAATCCGACAAATTATTAAGGGTCCAAAATCTATATGAAATGAGTTTTCAAGAAAAACAATGCTAAGCATTTTAACAAATTTGTTTGACTATTTTACCGATAAACCGATTAATAATTCTTTATAATTACTTGAGTCCAACAAAAAAAATATCAAAACACCAAGATGATATGAAATCATTTTAAACACATAAGTTTATTTAACTAGTAAAATTCATATATATCTATATTATCATATTAATCAAAAATTTCCATATATATGACTTTTTTTTTTTGAGTGTCCCAAAAGTATTATTGTTTTGACGAAAATATCACTAAACTGGATATAACTTTAATATTACCATATAAAGTTTAAATGACTAAAATAAAATCATGTTGATCATGCTTTTATATTATCGAGTAACCATAAATAAATATCACATAACGAGAGAGTTAAGAAAATGTGTACCATTTTCCTCCGAAGGTGGTGCTAAACCAAGTAAGAGAATAATAATAGAAAAATAAGAACTTAAGGAAATAAGTTCCAAAAGAAAGTCTTCAAGGTTCCAAGCTTCAAAGAAGTAGATCTTCAATTACCCAAAAGAAAAAGATATCCAAGCTCCAAAAGATAATACTTGACTTTTTAAAAGTTGATGATTATCGGCTTAAGAAGTGATAAGATCAAGCTCCATCTTCATTTGATTCTTCAACAAATAAAAAGGGTATAAAGTTAGTAAGATGTTAATGAAGTGAAGATATAAGAAAGAATGGTAGAAAGATTTGATGATGGGGGTGTAAGTGATCTCATGGCTAAGGAGGGGTATTTATAATGGGTTTTGGGCAACTTTTTAGTTCATAAGATTGTATGAAAAAGAAGGTTAACTTGTGTAAGTGATTTAGAGTGTGTAAGTGAATGTGTAAGAGTTGGAGTGTGCAAGTGGATGTGTAAGAATTTGGAGTGTAGAAGAAGGTTAACTTGTGTAAGGAAATGGTGATAGCTTGTGTAAGTGATGAACATTATGGATTGATGTAGAAAGGATTTTGATTCATCAAATTTTTGTTCTAGTTTATGCTAGTGAAATGTTTTAGATTAATGGGAAAGTATGATTAAGGTTTGATTATGAAAATATGAAAGTTTACTTAGAAAATTTTAGTTAAAACTATACTTAAAGTTAATAAAAAAATATAGTTAATTTTTAGGTATAAAATAATTAAATCAAAGTTTTAAAGTTAAAATGATAAGTAGTAAAGTTAGTTTAAGGAAACGAAATTGAAACGTAACGTTTTAATAAAACCGTAAATATAATATTAAAATTTTACTTTTTGTAGTATAAAATAATAAAATAATATTTTAGTGCTTATAAAGAAATTTAAGAATATATTTTTAAGTTTAATATTTGGAAGAAATTACAAAAATCGGAATAAGGTTTAGAATTAAAGGTGATTTGAATTAGATAACCAAAGGATTAGGAATTCGAAAAGAAATTTCGGAAGAAGATTAAGATTAAGAAATTTGAGCCTGTTACAACGGAGCCCTGAAGTATTGGAGAAAACCTTGATGCACTCACAAATAACCCTTACAGAGGAAAGATCACCTTTGCAAAAGATCATCAAGTCATCCGCAAAGCAGAGGTGTGTGAGGTTAATGGATTTGCATCGAGGGTGAAAACCAAAGGTACCCACGATGCTTTTCAAACTCCTAGACAAATACTCCATCCCAATAACAAATAATAAAGGTGAGAGAGGATCACCTTGTCGTAACCCTCGTTTTGCTGCAAAAATGTTAGTAGGAGACCCATCAATCATTAAGGCATAACTCGTAGAAGTAATACACGCCGCAATGATTTTGATGAATTGGTGGGGAAAATTGAGAGTCACCAACATCTCTTTAATAAATTGCCAATTCATCGTGTCATAAGCTTTGCATAGGTCGATTTTCATGAGACAACTGGCGCACACCCTTGCCTAGTATAGTGCTTTACTATGTCTTGACGAAGTAAAATGTTATGCATAATACTACGACCTGCTACAAAGGCTCCCTGAGCTTGATCAATCAAAAAATCCAACACAAGTTTAAGTCTAGAGCAGATAAGCTTAGATATACATTTATACAAAATATGACAACAAGAAATCGGCCTGAAATCATCTGGATATAAAGGACTATGCACCTTTGGAATCAATGTAATTGTCGTGATATTCCAACTCTTTAGCATTTTTCCATTGTCAAAGAACTGATGAACTGCTTGGATGATATCATCTCCCACAACCTCCCACGCAACCTTATAAAAATTTCTATTGAAACCGTCTAACCCTGGAGCCTTCTCCTCAGGATTACTCCATAACGCATGTTTAATTTCAGAAGGAGAAAAATGGAGATCAAATAACTGATGATGATGAGGAGAAAAGATGGAGCCCTAATATACTGTGTCAATATTGATCGTAGTCCTATCCTTGCCCTCAAAGCAAAATAGATCAGAGTAATAGTTAAAGAAAGCCTTATGAATTTTGAGAAGGCTCAGTGATGTCCTTCCCCTGGAATCGAATGAAAGCAACTTTGTTATGACTTAGTCTGTAATTAATGCTCTGATGAAAAATGCAGTGTTATCATCTCCAAATTTTATCCAGTTCAGCTTAGCTTTCTGTCGAAGACTAGCTTCAAGCTCTTGTTTTAGTTGTTGAAACTTAGCAACAGCAACCTACTCTTGAGTAGCTAAGGTAGGGTCACCCAAATGATCATGTAGCTGATTCTGCACAGATATCAACTTAGAATGAGCTTTGTCCACCTCCAGCTGTAAGTGCTCCTTCCCATATAAGGTCTTCAACTTACTCTTAAGTAACCATAGCTTCTGAGTAATTTGATAGCTAACATAGCCCTTAATTTCAACAGTCTAAATCTCACGAATACTCTCAAGAATTATTATTATTATTATTATTATTGTATTTAAAGTCATCGAGAAACGTGTTTTATCTATGGGTTAAATAGTTCATTTCAAACATATTATGAAAATATAAATTTTTTAGTCTCACCAAAATTTGTTCTCTTATTCGTATAGCTTAAAAACAAAAGAAATGTGCAACACCCAAAAAAGTGTAATCTTCATGCATAAAAAAGGCACGTATAAATTAAAAGACTTCATAGTTGGAGAATAAACAAGGCAAAATTTTGACACTTTGTTTTTGCTCATGTCCCTTCATGCCCTCTTTGATTCCCACAAATGACAATCGTTGGTTCATCAAATTACCCTTAGGTGGCAGACAAAATCAAAGTATTCCCATAAAAGCAACAATGTAATGGTACAATTTTAGGCTTATTTTATTTATATAAATTAAATATTCTTTTATTGAAGTGTTTTTATGGCAATTATAATTATAATTAGTGGAGGGGGCCATATTACAATGTATATATAATTAGTATTATAGGATGGTGCTAACTACTTAATGCGCACTAACGTGTCAAATTTGGAATTGAAATTAACAATAGTAGTGTCACTCTTTACAACTTGATTAAAATTTAGTAATCAACTAGGTTAACTATTGAAAATAACTAATTCAATCAAAAGATTATTTTGATAGTTAAAAAGTTTTGGATTATGTTATATATTTTATCACGTCTTTTATATGAGCTAGTTTCTTTTTTTTTCTTTTTTGTTAGAAATGTAACTGCAATTATTATTAAAATTGCTATTAAACTCTACAGAATATCCTTAAACTTTACAATTCAAAAATAGGCAAGTGATTTACTTCGTAAATGGGAACGTAAAATCAGTAGAATTATTAGAATTTTGAGATGTAAAATCATAACATGATTCTACTTTCTTACAATGCAACGATTTAATCATGCGTATTTAGTATTATTTATTATTAATTTTTAATTACCATCTTTCACTAATATCTTTCACATACAGATTTGTCTCAATATTCAATAATTATAATTTCTAAGAAATAGATATTTTATATTAAGCATTCAGAGTTTTAAACTATTTATTAAAAGTTATTCCTTTTCATTCCTAAAAATGAAGTCAATGATACTTTAATTCACAATTTTAAGCTTGAAAATGAATAATTATGACTAGATACTACATATGTTAGCATATTGAAGTTAATTTGTAGGATTATACAATCTTATACATTGATCCTACCCCTATGATCCTACCCCTATGAACGGTTCCATGTAAAATGATGATTCAGACAATTTTAGATGCAACACATGTCCTTCTTATAATTTGTGCTAAACTCTCTTTAATATAAGGGATGAATAAGATTCGAACCCATAACCCTTCTTTCACTTTGGTTCACGTTGGATCGTTGGCTTCTAAGTAATCTAGAAAAATTTTATTACCTGGGCCAATATTATATGACCTCTCATTGGTATGGTTAGTTAGCTCGAAACACCTTTGTCAAATCGCATAGAACGTCTGAACATCATTTTAACTAACTACTTAATCTTTCATGACTAAGACTATGGTCCATGCCAGCCCGAGTCTAAATATACTCTTACTTTTAATACCATGTCAAAAAGCTGCTCAATTAAAAACTTAAATCGATAGGGTAGCTATATACTTTATAACACCCTACCTAATTTATCCGATTTGATTTTTTTGAGGTTTTCCTTTAAATAACACGTTTGCAATTTATTCAAGGAGTAATTTAGATTGGTATCAAAGAACATGGTTGCAATAAAACTAGGTAAGCATATGACGGATCGATTACATAAAAAAATGGAAAAAATATATGTTTTTAAAATTAATAATAGAATAGGCTTCTTTAATCGTGTAAATAACAAAACCTCCTAAATAACTGTAGTTATGTATTTATTTGGTAACTTTTAACTTTTGTAAAATAAAAGGTTTACTATATTTTGAATCTAACTATTTATCATTTAAAAATATTATATCAAAATAAAAGAGTTCTTCAACTAAAAATTTGAACGAGCACTTAATTTTTGTCTTGAGGATGATCGTAGTGCTTCTAATTAAATATTCTATTTAATAAAATATCGATTTTAAGAAAAAGGTATGAAAAGAGTTAAGAGACAAGTAATTAATGTTAATTGTATAAATACATGAATTTTATAAGGGTGTATAAATATATATATATATATATATATATATATATATATATATATATATATATATATATATATATATATATATATATCGTTGTTTTCTTTTTGTAGTGGTTTTGCTTTTGTTTTATTTATAGGCCTTTAATTTATTTTTTCTGTGGTTATTACGTCTATTTATCTTCTTCAAGTCGGAGGATTCCTTTGGCCGCGGTCTCCTTTATGGTATGAGTTGCTGCCGTCTTTTCCTCCTCAGACCCTGTCCTTATTTTATAAGCAGAATACATTGGGTAGGGATGATGATGATGATATGTAAAGAAAAAATGTTTTATATAAACAAATAAGATAATAGTGTAAATATACCAAAAGAGAAAAAAAAAATTTGATTATAGAATAGGAGAACATTGAAAAGAATAGAATTACATTTTTTTTAAACTTGAGCAATTATTAGTAGAAATTGAAAAAAAATGGGTGGAACCCACTTTGCTTACCAATATGACGTGGTCAAAACTTGTATTCATTACCCAAAGAAAGTTAAAACAATGTGTCGATTTTTTTGGCATTTGCTTAGGATTCTCTAATCAACGCGCGTTTGTTAGCGAAGAAAGACAGATATAGGAGATTATTTATTTGAAAAAGATTTAATATGTTTGGCAAAAATTTAATAGTTAATTAGAGTGACTGATTCGATTAATTAATTTTATTAATTATTTTAGTTAACTGATTTTCAACTTATTGTTATGAGTAACTTGTTAAAAACAACTAATTAATAACAATAAGGTATTTTAACCAGCTAATTTACCAAACATTAGCATTGACGGGTTTGACCACTCAATCCTCTACTTGTATCAAAATAAGTTGGAATTGTCTAATAAACTATTTTGTCAAACACTTCTCAAAATCTTGGCCCTTTAAACTAGCTAGCTGTTATGATGTTCAAAGTAGTCGTTAGTGTGTTGCTGTTAATAACAGCGGACAAAGTTTTTATAAAATGATTTGATTTCCTAGTTTTATTCCAACTAAACTCTCAATATTTTCTCCCACCTTTATCTTTCAATTGCTATACAATACGGTAGGTTGTTAAATGAAACTATCATATATTCCTAAAACTTATTTTATTATTTATTTGAGTTACCTTTTAGTTAATTATTATTTTCATTTCATTTTGTTGTGAATGGGCTATGATATTTAGTGAAGAACAAACAAGAACAAAATGCACAAAGAAACCAACCAAAATAGAGCAACAACAACAATGAACCAACAATACAAGATTTATAAGGTATCTATGAATACCTCCTCATCAAAACAAGTTTCTTATCATTAATATATCAATATACATTAATGACTCAACTCACACAAGTCTTGAGAACACTCTCTCAAGGTAAAGATTGAACCTTTAAAGTCAATGTCATACAAACATGCAAATACAAGATGAAGAACTCTTATTGTTGAAACCCTAGTTGCCTCACTTGTGTTTGTCTCTCTCTATACCCTAATGATGCTCTAAGACCCTCTTTTATAGTCCCATAACATATTAGGAAGCCTTAGGATAAACCCCAAAAGCCCACTACAAACCGAGAACAAAACAAAAACTCGCATTTTTGGGGTGCCGTTGTCCGCTCGATTCGAGCGTATTCGCTCGACCAGGTCAAGCGGGGTTCCAGAAGCTACTAGATTGAATCTGTTGCATTGCTCGACCGAGCCATTGAGCTCGACCATTCAAGTAGCCCTTTCTTTGGCATTCCCTTGCTATTATCAAAGCATACCAAGTCTTCCACCTTGATCAATTCATCAAGTGATCCAAAATTCAATCCTCCATACTCCATTGCACTTATATCTTCACTGTCAAGTGTGCAAGATAGTGCGTGAGCTATGAGGTGCTTGAAGTCTTCACTTATGGCATGAGATTTGGGACTTGGCACAACTCATTTTGATGTAAAAGGATGATATTAATGAAAAGAAGTGCTTTTGTGGTTTGAAGTTGAACGTGATTAGGATTTGAGCGGCTTTGATCCATGCCGTTGTTTTTTTTGCATGTTTTTTTTACAATAATGAAGCATTAAATTGTAGCTATTTTAGGTGGCTTAATCCAAAGGGCACAACAATAATAGAAAAATATAAATATTAAGCTTGATGGAGAAAAAAAGAGCTTCAAAAAGTAATAATAATAGTACTAATAATAATAATTGGGCCTTTGAGTTGGTTAAGAAGGACTCTCATTTACATGAGATCTCAAGTTTTAACTAAAGGAGAGACATTTTCCTTCTTTCTTAGTCTATTGGGCCTTTGACCTTTAGCCTTTTGGAGAGATTGGGAATGCCATTTCTTGATTATCTAGGTTGAACCGGTCAGCTCTCGGTTCGTTTACTTATTAGTGGTTCTTTGTTGGCTAATGTCAGACAAATGGTTTGTCCTCTGCAGATTCCATCGATACGAAAAAAGATTATTATTATTATTATTATTATTATTATATAATTACAACAATCCATCAAATTTAATGACATCAACTAATCACAGAAGTCCTATCCTTACCGAATTATAATTATGGAGCATTAAAATATATTATATATAGGTAGAAAAACCATTAATCATTAAATGGGTAAACCGTAAAATTCATAAAAATCAATTCTAAGTGTACTTGAGTCTTTTTAGGGATATATATGGGGTATGTGTGTTTTTTATGTTATATTTTTCAAATAATAAAAATTTTCAGCTAAAATTTGTACCTCTAAAAACAGTGAATAAGTACTCCTTTAAAATTAGTACCCTTAGAGATTAAATATATATATCATTTGTTTTTAGTTTTTACCACTCTAAATGGTGTTTATATGATCTCCTATGTATGTCTTAAAAGTGGTAAAAATTAAAACTCAAGGGAATATATTCAACTCATAGGAATACATTTATACATAAATTGAAAGGGTAATTCACTATCTGGAGGTGCATATTATCACTGTAATTTTTTTTATTATTTATAAAAAATATAATAACTACACATACTCCATAGCCCCTATGTATTCCTAAAATGATCTATTACTCTCAAAATTAGTTTTTACCACTTTAATGTCTTTTTGAAAACTCCATATATATATATATATATATATATATATATATATATATATATATATATATATATATATATATATATATATATATATATATATATATATATTTGTGTGTGTGTTTTAATTATAATGTAGGCTGAAGGAAAGGAAGGGCTAGATGAGAATGGAATATCTGATGTTGCATGGAAAAGTAGTACTTGTTTTTCAATTGAGACAAGACTTAATTCTTAAATGACAAAAGGTATTAAATAGGAAAACTAAAATTAAAAATCCCCCTTTTATTCTGATTGATAATAAAAATTTCACCTTTTAATTAATATATAAAAATTTGATTTTTACATCATTTATTCTTCTAAAGTACTTTTATGTTGATTTATTGGTTAATATTTATTCTTGTGTAATACATCTTGTATAAAATCGTCCCATCATGAGACCAACCCCGTATAAAACAACCCATCACATATTAAACATTTATTTGAAATTAGAAAGAAACGATTTTAAATGTTAAACCACTGAATAAATAGGAAAGATATCTAAAAACCGAAAAAAAGAATGGATCAACCTTAGGAATCATTTAAAAAAAAAACAATCTTTTATATTTTTTGTTAATTCATTTAAAAAACACGATTAAATTGTATGTTATGAATGAAATAGATAATAGATGATTGACAAATTCAAACGCTTAAGTTTTTTGTTAATTCATAAGTTAAAAACGCTTAATTAACGTAATACGTGCTATAAAAAGATAAGGGAAGAATTAATGGATTATACACAAGGATCAACAACTTTTGCTATCCAAAATTACATTAGTTATAAAGTGTTTATTTACATTTTTAAAGTTTTTACTTACAATTTTATTTAAAGTTATTACTTATAGTTATAAAATAATCAATTACAACCTTAAAAATAATCATTTACATTTTTTTTTCGTCCACTTATATTATTAGAGTCTATACTTACATTCTTAAATTAATCATTTCTAATCCTAAAATGATTAATAATAACTTAAAATGAACACTTACATTTGTAGAGTTTTTACTTGTATTCTTAAAATATTCACTTATATTAAAAAAAATCAAATGTAACCTTCAATTGATTCTTTACATTAGTTTTAAAGTGCTCATTCACAATCTCAAATTCTTTATTTGCTATCTTAAAGTTATCAATTATATTTTGAAGGCTGTTTACAAAAAGGGTCCAATTTTCGAAAATGGAATAGTATAATTTTTTTAAATAAAATTCAAAAATTCCCAAAAGCGTCTCAGTGTGCGGCTTAAGGTTAAAATTTATTCGCTGTAATAATTGTGAATAAGAGAAAAAAATTTACCACGACTTTGTTCGATATTACTAACAGCGAACAAAAAAAAGATAATATCATATCATTTGAGAGGACAAATAAATAACCAAATAGTATGTTCGATGTTTTCGAACAAACATTGTTTCTTAATTTTTTTCCTTTCAAAACGTTATCAATAGTGAACAAAGTCAATTTTTTTCTCTTGTTCACTGTTAGTCTGTTATAACAGCGAACAAATTTGACTTTAGACTCGTACAAGCTTCTTTAAAGAATTAAAATTTGAAGAATTAAAATTTTGAAGTTTTTTTAAAAAAATTATTTTATTCTTTTTTTGTTGATTTGTCTTCTTGGAACACCAGCCTTCGTGCCAAAATTATAAGTTATCAGCACTTCTGTTCTTGATTATGGACCTCAAACTTGCAGTAACGGCTACTACCAATCAGGTTCATCATCTTTAATCTTAAATTCTTGAGCTTTGATAATCAATTGCTTCTATTACCTATACATAGAGTATAATTTTCCTTCTTACTTCAATGGACAATCTATTTTGGGCAATTAAATATTTTAGTAATTGTTAGCAATTCAGCATTGTTTTTGTTTTCAAATGAAGTTTATGGTCTTGGGATCGATTTGGGTACTGGGTAGGAGAGAAATTGATGATCATTCACAATTGAAGAACATGGATTAGGTTTCTTATTTTCCCAAATTTCATTTTTATTGGGTGAATTTTAATGAAATTTGATTTGTATTAAGTATCTTGTTTCTTATAGTATATAACATACTCAGGGCATCAACCATCAGCTTAAGGTTTTTGGTTGAGTCGGTTCCTTGACCAGAAGATAAAGAGGTTATGGTTCAAATTCCAACCCCACGCCAGGTTGGAGAGAGCCTGCATCCACACTTCTAGCCCCTCTTATGTGAGGAGGCGTATTGGAGTATATAACATATTACGAGGCCTTAACCATAAACTTAAGCTTTTGCTTTTGGTTGAGTTGTTTACTTGACGTATCTATTTAGTTCTTGGTGATGACAGATGACCTGAAAATCAATTTATGTGAGTATAATGCTCTTATGAATAGAACATTAAAATGCGGTTATAATTAGATGTTTTATATACTTCATTATGCCCCTCAAACTATGTAATTTAGAGCCTTTACGATTTTTAGGTGATATTCAGCCTGTGATTTAGTTTCTTCATTTGTCTCTTCTTTATCATGAAAATCAATTGACTAGGAGAGTATTGTAGCATCAACAAATGGAGGGTGTTACAGCGTTGATGCGGCCGATGCCTGTTTCCATAAAGTTTGGAGTTACGTTGCCGAGAGTCTATCTCAAAAGATCAACTCCTAATTATTTCAGGAAACATAATGCTTGTTTGATTCATGCTCAGCAGGTACTCTCTTGCATAATTTGTTACTAATTTTGATGAGTGAATAAATTAGACGGGGAATGCTTTGTATTTTATTCATTCTATGTGTCTTGCTTGAGTATGAGCATTACATATATATAGAGAGATTGAGCAAAAACCCTACCAATCATAATACACCATTCATTCATATATACATGGGACCAGTAGGACAAAAGGAATTTGCAAGGACAACAGGGAATAACAGAAATAAGTACAACAGTGAGGAGTTTAGCATGGTATTGCACACGCAGCAGCATTCACAGCAACACATACAACACCTTCTGTTAATACGCCCCTTCAAGTTGGGAGTGGATGGACAACAGTAGCTCCCAACTTGTGCAGCAGATGCTGATGTTGAGAGACAGGGAGAGATTTGGTGAATATGTCAGCCAGTTGTTCTTTAGAGGACACATATCGAGGTTGAATGATGACTGATTTGTGTTTCTCACGAATGAAGTGACAGTCCACTTCTATGTGCTTTGTTCTCTGATGCTGTATAGGGTTGGCAAGAATAGAGAGTGCAGCTTTGTTGTCACATAGTAGAGGAGTAGGACCAGTATGGAAGATACCTAGGTCCCTAAGCAGCTGTATAAGCCATAAAACTTCACAGGTGGTGAGAGCCATAACACGATATTCAGCTTCAGCTGAGCTTCTTGCTACTACAACTTGTTTCTTTGAATCCAGGATATAGCTAAGTCACCTAGAAGGATGCAGAAGCCTGTGGTGGACTTCCTAGACATAGGGCACCCCGCCTAATCACTATCACAACAGGCAATAAGTTTAGCTTAAGATGAAGATGCAAGAAGGATACCTTGAGAAGGATCATTGTTGAGGTACCTTAGGACTCTTTTGGCAGCCTGCATGTGGACAGTGGTAGGTTAGTGCATGAATTGGCTAAGGGTATGAACAACAAATGCAATATTAGGTCGTGTCAAGGTTAAGTAAATGACTTTCCCTATAAGTTTTTGGTAGGCTGGTATGTAAGGGAGGGGATCACCACTGGTAGGTGTGAGTTTAAGGTTAGAGTCTAAAGGAAGTTTGAGAGGTTTGGATGAGAGGAGTTTCTACTCTTTTGGGAGGTCAGTGGTGTATTTGGACTGAGAGAGAAATATGCCATGGGGGATCTATCAACTTCAATTCCCAAGAAGTATCTTAAAGTGCCAAGATCTTTCATGTGAAATTTAAAAGAGAGAAATATGCCATGGGGGCTCCATAGAAATGAGTTGGCCAGGCCCTTGATAACCTGTGGGAAACTTCACGTACACATCCTCATCTAAATCCCCATGAAGGAATGAATTTTTCACATCCATTTGAAATACTTGCCAATCATTGATGGCTGCCACAGCAAGAAGGCCACGAACAGTAGTAAGTTTAGCCATAGGGGCAAATGTCTCCACATAGTCAATCCCGTATTTTTGCTTGTTGCCTAGGACTACAAGTCTTGCTTTGTAACGTTCTATGTTCCCATTAGGAAGGTATTTGGTTTTGTAGAGCCATTTATTACCAATGGCTTTCTTGCCAGGGGGTAGGTCAGTAATGATCCAGGTAAGGTTGTCCTCTAAAGCACACAGCTCTTCATTCATGGGCTGCACTCATTGAGGATGTTTGCTAGCTTCAAGACAGGTAACAGGATCAGAGGCATGGTGTATTTGAGCCATGAAGCACTAAAACTGAGGATGTACACAAGTAGTGGTGGAGTTGGCTATAGGTGTGACATAATCTGCCAACCAAGTAGGCTGGGTTCCTATCAGGACGTCTCAAGTGGGGTTGGCAGTGGGGTCAGGAGGGGTAGGAGAAGTGTCCAAGCAGGGAGAGGTAGAAGATGGAGGTGTAGTAGGAGGGTCAGGAGGGGGTTCAGGTTCATTGTGTTCATCATCAGAGGAATCTTCCCAGAATGAAGGTTGTTGTATGGAGTGGTCTGTGGAAGGAGGGATTAAGTGTTGAAGTTGTGTGGGGGTCAAGGTGTAAGGGAAGACATGCTCAAACCATTTTGTCTCTAGATACAAAGGTTTGCTTGGCAAGAAGGTTTAAAAGCTTATAGCCTTTTTGTGAAGCTGGATAGCCAATGAAGACACAAGGGACACCTCTAGGGTTCAGTTTATCATTGTTGTAGGCTGGGTTATAGGCAAGGGCTTGGCAGACAAAGGCTTTGAGATGAGAGTAGGATGGTTTGTTATTGTAAAGTGTTTCACAGCGAGTGTTGTTATGTAGGACAGGAGTAGGGAGTTTTTAATAAGGTATGCACTAATGAGCACACAATCACCCCAGTAGGATTTTGGTAGTCCAGCTTGCATTCTTAAGCATCTTGCCATTTCAAGCACAATGCTATGTTTTCTTTCACACCTTCCATTTTGCTGATCTCTATCAACACATGTAGTCTGGTGTATTATTCCATGTAACTCATAGAGAGACTTACAATGGGAATCCTCAAACTCCAAGGCATTGTCTGATCTCACTATCTTCACCTTCTTTGCAAATTGAGTATTTGCCAATTTTATGAATTTTTGTGTTTAAGTAGAGTTACCCAGGTGTTCATGGAATGATCATCTATCATTGTGAGAAAAAATCTGTATCCCTCTCTTGTTTGAACTTTATATGGTCCCCACACATTTATGTGGAGAAGTTCAAAGGGTTGAGCAGCATAGGATTGGCTGAGGTTAAAGGGTTGCTTGGTGAGTTTGCCCATAGGACAAGTTGCACAGAAGTTTTCAGGGCGTTTGCATGATTTATCAATAACACCTAGGTGATGAAGTTTCATAATAGGTGCATGTCCTAACCTTAAATGCCATAGGTAAGAGTCATTCAACCTCTCAGCTTCAATACAACCATGTGTGACTTTTACAGAGGAATTTGCAGCATGTGTCATTTCCCCAACTACAGAATTTATGTTTGATTAAGAAGATAATACTCCATCCTTTGATGTTCCTAAACCTTTGACTGTTTGAGACTCATTATGATAAATAGCACACTAGCCAACATAAAAATTAACTTTGCAATTCTCTGAGTTATTAAGTTTTTTCACAGAAAGCAAGCTATGTTGAAACTCAGGCACAACCAGCACATCCTTCAGTACCATGCCATTTTGTAAAGATATTGAACCACAGTGAAGTGATTTTAGATGTTTCACCATTGGGTAAGTTTATTTATGCTGAGTTTTTTTAGGTTTAGGATTATTTACAAATGCAACATTTCCAGTAATATGATCACTTGCCCCTGAGTCTATTATCCACTCAGTTGCTTTTGTATTTCCATAGAAGCAAGACACCATACCTGCAAAGCCACTGGAGCTATTATCATTCTTTTCTTCTGAATGAGCGTTGTTGATAGAAATTTTGTGACCTCCTGGCAGGTTCTTTAAGAGTTGTTCTAGCTGCTCTACTGAGATTTCACTTCCTTGTCCCAAGATCCCACTTTCTTACAAATTTGCAGGCATCCTCTGATTTCTGTGCCTCCCCCAGTTCTGATTTGTGCTTCTCATTCTTGAGTTTCCCTCTTTCCCTCTAAATGGTGGTTTGTATTTGAAATGCCATTTAGGGTACCCTACAACTGTCCAACATCTCTCTTTCATGTGTCCTTTGTCACCACAAGCACTACACACAACATTTTCAGCAGCACCTCTACTATACATAGCAGAAGATTCCATAGGTGCCTTCATAGGATTTAAAATATTTCGTTAAGACTCTTCTTGTTGAATAGAGCTGCAAGCAAAGTCCACTGTGGGTAGAGGAGTGATCATTAGGAGTTGGCTTCTCAATGGTCCACAGCTTTCATCTAGTCTATTGAAGAACTAAAAAGAGCCTTTTTTCTTTTGTTTTTCAAAAGCTTCTAAGAACTTTTTCACATCTTCACTTTCTGTGATTGTTGGAAGTTGATCCAAGGATTCCAGTTTTTCCCATACACTTTTCAGTACAGTTAGGCATGGCCACGGTCCGGGTTGGTCCGGTTCCGTTCCGGTTCCACCCGGTTCCGGTTCCATTTGGAACCTGTCGCGAACGGTTCCGGTTCCGGTTCCGGGCGGTTCCAAACGGTTCCTTGGCGGTTCATGAGGCGGTTCCGGCGGTTCCAACTCACGGGACGGGCGGGTCGGACCATCGGTTCCATTTTTATTTTTTCTTTAAATATTTATATAATAAAAAAATACTATAATATCGCGGACGTACCTTTGATGATTACTTGATTATTAGCGAAATTCATTGCATGTCAAGTTGTCATCGTTATTGAAATATTTACTAAAAAGAATGAAAAAAATAAATTAATAAGAAACGAATCAATGATAATGTCGATAAAGATGATTAATAAAAAAAGAGGGAGAAAATGGACTTGAACCTAGTACCCAAATGAATACTAAGCTGCCTACGTATCCCGAAGGAATCAAAGCCCACGTAGTTCTTTGTCATACCTTTTATTTATAGTTGTTGAATGTTGATTTATCGTTGTCGTTTGTCGGATTGATCCTATTCGTCTTCGTCATCATCATGTGGTTGATTAGATGCTTCCGCTGACTCTCCTCCTGACGATGATGCAGATGTATCCATCATCATCCATGGATCATCATCGTCGTCTTGATCATCATCATTCCTTAGTCCTTGTGTTCGAATCTCCGCTTGATCCCAATCTTTCTTGCAAACACATATTTGAATACTATGTGGAGCAAGACGAGATCGCTTTTCGTCCAAAACTCTTCTACCTGCACTAAAAGCAGACTCCGATGCAATTGTTGACGCGGGAATTGCAAGGATATCCTTTGCAATTCTCGATAAAATGGGAAATTTAACAGATTTTTCTTTCCACCACTCCAAAATATCATAGATACTTTGGTCTATTTCAAAGTGGTGTTTAAGATAACTATCTAGTTTTAAATATGAGGTCGAGGAAGAAGAAGATGATCCTACAAAACTATCATCTTGAGTCATTATGTTAGCTATTACCGAATTATAGTAAGAGGGACGTGCCGAAACGCTAGCACGCCTAGACATATCGCGTTTCGGGTTATATACACTAGCGTAAAAATCATAGAGTTCTGCTAAATATTTTTTACATGTTCCTACATAATTATGTACATCAGTAGACGGGCGATCTAACGATTGGTAATAAAATCCTATTACTTTAGTAAGGACCTCAGTTTTAAAACGTGGGTCCAAAATGGTTGCGATTCCATAAATATAAGGAAAATCGGTAAAATATGCTTGCCATTTTTCCATCATATCTGCAAGAATCGGCCTCAATTTTGGGTTAGTATCTTCATGTGTATATTTAAGGAGATGATAAAAAATAGTAATACATTCACTTATTACTAAGTGAACGTTCGGTTCATAAACATAAGAAAAAATCTTAGTCGCGTGGTCATACGCTTCTAATATGTTATGTACACCTATAGCTAATTCCCAAGTGTCATCAGCTATGAAACTATCTGTACACTCACTATATAGTTGTGTTATTACTGGGCGATAAGCAATCGCCTTTCTTAATAAATCGTTGGTTGAGCCCCAACGTGTAGGAGTATCTAATGACCAATACACTTTTTTAAGTTGGTATTGGTCACATAATTGTTTATATCATCTTTTTATCTTTCCGATCCTAAGCCATTTCACTATATCCCTAATTGGTTCTAATAAATCACTTAATTGTTTTATGCCTGCTTGGCAAGATAAGTTAATTATATGCGCACAACAACGTATGTGTAATAAGCTACCCCCAAGGATTAAACTAAAAGCAGGTTCGTTAAACAAAAGTTCTATACATTTAATGTTCGCGATTGCATTATCAGTTGAACAACAAAATATTTTATCTAATAAGTTCCATTCTCTACATATCTCTACTAATCTATATTTTATGTTTTCACCGGTATGTCTTTCTGGCATTGTCTCAAAAGCAATTATTCTTTTTTGCATAATCCAATTTCGATCTATCCAGTGTGCTGTTACACACATATAAGGTTCTAAATGTGGGGGAGCAGACCAAATGTCAGTTGTTATGCTAACCCTACCATTAAACGATTTAAACATTTCAACTAATTCATAGCGCATTGATTCGTATAATTTAATTGTGCGTCTTTTAAGAGTGCTCCTAGGGATTGCTCTATATTGTGGTTGCAAAGTTTTTCTATTGAGACGCTCGTATGCCCTACTTTCACCGTGGTTAAAAGGCAATTCATCACAAATTACATACCTAGAAAATTCATCAATCATGTCATTACGATTGTATCTAAAAGGCATACCTGTGATGGGAATGTCCCATTGTGTCTGTCGGCTTCCACTTGTGGTCCCGCTCCCGCTTGCTGCATGAGTTTCTTTTGTGATTCCATGCTTCTTTGCCAAATGTTTGTTAAAAGATCCCGTAACACCACCTAACACGTATTCACAAAACACAATAAATAAATGTTTATAAAATATGAATATATAATGTATCAATGTATTATGTATGTCAGTATGTATAAAAAACTTAAAAAGTATTTACCTCTGGCGAAACTGTATGAAACTAAGGGCTTTACTCCTTGACTTTCACAAATTTGACAAGTGCATAAGAAAATATCTGGATTCTCGGTTGGTTCTTTTGTGAAATACGACCACACATGTGAAACAGCTCTACCACTAGGAGGTGGCATTGCCGGAAAAGGTTGTCTTACTGGTTCAACTTCATCTAAATAAATAATTTAAAATTATAAAACTATAATTAAATAAATAAATAATTTAAAGTTTAATTAATTTGAAGAATAAAATTATAAAACTAACCGATAGTTTGGAAATTGACTCGTTTATCACGAGCTTGTCTTTGTTGTTGTTGTTCTCCTTGTTCTTCATGTGATCTTGTTGATGACTGTCGAGATATATTTATCCCAATTGGGGTCGTTGGTTCCTCTTCTTGTTCTTCTTCTTCATCAATTTGTATTTCTCTTTCCATTTCTTCTGCATAATTATGTAACTCCGGGTCGTACCCTTCCGGATAATTATGTTCATAATTATAATTACTAATGGAAGGTGTTGTTGATACCGACGGAGTAGAAGTGGCCTTTCTTTTGGACGAACTGGAACCTCCCAATGATTTTGCCACTTTAGTAACTTTTTTTGTGGCTTTTTTCAAAAATGAAGACATGATTGATAATATTGAAGTAATAATAGAAATATAGAATTAAGAAATAAATAAATAATTAATTATGTAACTAACTAAATTAAGAAATAATTAAAAGACTAATTATTTAATTAAGAAAATAATTGCGTAATTAAAGAATTAAGTAGAGAGAGTAAGTAGAGAGAGTAGGAGAAGAGATGAGTTGTGAATGAAAATGATTGAAATTGATGAGTATTTATAATGAAAAATGCAACGGCTAGTTCAACGGTCATAAACGGTAACTTTTGGCGAACCGGGTCCATGGAATCGGTGGGCCGGTTCAACCGGACCGGTCCCGGTTCCGGTTCCAGAACCGGTTCCAAACCGCGGGTTTTTTACCCGGTTCACGACGGTTTTTTCCGGCGGTTTCACGGTTCCGACAACTTTTTTTCCGGCGGTTTCACGGTTTCGCGGTTCGGGGCGGTTCGGAACCTGTCGCAAACGGTTCTGGTTCCGGATCCGGTTCCAAGCGGTTCGGGACCGGTTCGGTTCCGGGTAACCCGCCCCGTGGCCATGCCTAAGTACAGTGTAGTATTCATTGATTGATGAGGATCCTTGCTTGGTCTCATACAACTCTTTGTTGATTTTATATTTGAGGGATCCATTTGAGATTGAGAATCTCCTTTCAAGGTATAACCAGATTTCTCTTACGGACATCATATACATAATGGTTTGCTTTATTGGTTCAGATACAGATCCCATGATCCAACCTATGACAGTGTCATTGCAAGTGTCCCATAGGTCACCTTTAACTTCGTCTTCCTCATCTCTGATCACAGTGCCATTGATGAATGCAAGTTTTCTTTTGGATGAGAGGGCTATTTCCATAGACCTTTTCCACCTTTTGTAATTGCTGATATCAGTGAGTTTGTCAACCACTCACAGTATTAGGACTGTCTGATCCATGCAAGTACAGGGGGTTTTAAGGATTCATTTTTTCCATGGAAGAGAAAAGAACAAGATAGAAAGGAGAGCAAAAGAGAGTACAGAGAAGAATAGAAAAGAAGAGAAATATTAGGCAGGGAGGGAAGGGAGTGAACAATCAGATTATAAGGATCATGGCTCTAATACCATGATGAGTGAATAAATTAGACAGGGAATGCTTTGTATTTCATTCATTCGATGTGTCTTGCTTGAGTACTAAGCATTACATATATATATATAGAGATTGAGCACAAAACCTACCCTATCATAAGACACCATTCATTCATATATACATGGGACCACTAGGACAAAAGGAATATTGTAAGGATAGCAGGGAATAATAGAAATAAGTACAATAGTGAAGAGTGTAGCATGGTATTGCACACGCAGCAGCATTCACAGCAGCATACACAACACCTTCTGTTAATAAATTTCATTGTAATTATAATGCTAGTTTTAGTATCCCTTGCATTTGTTGGAGTTTAAAACATATAAAATTCAAGTTGTGTTTCAATTTCTATGCTGTGTGTATTATTTTGGGGTTTGGTTTATGGGGTTTTAAGGGTGATTAAGGGTGTGACTTAGTCCTTAATCTATGGTAAATGTAATGTGGTGAAAGGAGGTAAAAAGGGGTAAAAATGATATAAGGGTTGAAATGCCTAAATGAAGACTTGGCTTTTGGAGACAAAAGCAAAAGACGAGTTGGCTTTTCCTCTGGCCAAGGGAAAGCCGACTCGGCTGTACCGATGGACAATTTTTTGTTTGTTCTGTTTTCATTTCTTGAATTCCTTAGGATTATATGTAAGTATTTTAGTCTCTATGTGTTATAAATAGGGCTAAACACATAGATTAGTGCTAATGCTTTCTTAACCTCTCTCTACTAAATCTCTCTACTCTCCTATTCTCTCAATTGTAATCATCATCATCATCTCTTGTACCTCTGTTGGAGAACCATTGAAGAAGCAATAAGGCATCTAGGTTAGGACAGTGAATGCAACCCAATTAGGGGTGAACCACTTACATCTTTGTGTTGGCTTTAATTGTATTCTTGATTGCGTGATTGGGGTTCTTGGTGGGTTGCAAATTTGGTTTTGTTTTTGGGTGTTTGTGTGAAGCTTGTTCTTGAGACTTCACCTTTGATCCTTGGGTGTTTGTGGTAATTTGTTCAGTTTATTGTTGACAATGTATGGTAGCTAGTGAAATTTTGATGGAAGTTCATCAGTGTTGGAAAATAACTCACATGTGATCCCACATCGAAAAACTTAGAGAGAAGTTGATTAACATATATACTTGATGGGCTACTCCTCCTAATACCAATTGGTTTTAGGATGGATCCTTATTGGGTTTGTGTGCAGTCAATTCTTCTCTTGTGTGGGTATTGTGTACTAGCCCAAATTTATCAATAAGAAGGATTGTTACTTTTAAAGTTGTAGTTTTTGTTTGCTTGTGTCATCTTGGTTTCTGTAAGATCATCAATAGGGTCAAACGATGTATGCCATTTTTAGTAATGATTTTTGTTATTCTGTTCCAATTTGTTTGGTTGGCAAGTTATTATCTGCTTACGGTTTTGTGCAAGGTTTAATTTTCTTGATTGGTTTTGTGTAGTCCTATATCTCTATGTTAACAGACCTCAAAAGCCGAAATGTTATTATCCGCTTTTTGTTGGTTTGTTCCGTATTGTTTAATCGGCAAGTTATTATCCGCTTACGCATTTGTGCAAGGCTTAATTTTCTTGCTTGGCTTTGTGTAGTCCTGTATTTCTATGTTAACAGACCACAAAAGCTGGAATTCTTTTCTTATTGTAGCTAGACTCCAAGGAAATATCTGCGACAGTTCCACCACCTGTTACTGATTCCCAAGAGAATGCTCTTAAACTACAAGAATCGGAGGGTGTACGGTTACAACAGGAAGTCCTTTCTAGTCAAGGAATAACGATAAGAAGACGACCACCAACTGGACCGCCTTTGCATTATGTGGGACCTTTTGAGTTCCGGATACAAAATGAAGGCAATACTCCGCAAAATATTTTGGAGGAAATAGTTTGGTACAAGGACGTAGAAGTCGCACAGGTTCTGATCTCTCCCCCTATCTTGCCTTTATCACTCATTTTGGATACTCATCTTACACAAAACTTTTCCCAATAATCATCAGTTGAAAGGGAAAAAGCCTCTTCTTGCATTGAAAAAAGCCCTTGCCAACGCTCTTCCAACGAGGGATTTTATCGGTGCTTTAAAAGCTGCTGAACAAAGAACAGGATTGCCTGGTTTAATTGCGGAGGTCAAAAAGGCGTCACCAAGTAGAGGTGTTCTACGAGAGGATTTTAATCCGGTATTTTTTTCTCGTTGTCACAAGTACTCCTAACATAGGATTGAAACTTAGACTTGGTTTTGAGTCATCGATTTTTTTATTTGGGTACTTTTATAATCAGTGTTACATAATTCGCTAGCTAATTTTCTTTTTGAATTCGTGATTCGCACAAATTTTCCCAAGAATAGCCCAAAACTGACTATAATTCGCTTCGAGGAGATTAGCGAATCATGTCACACTAGTTACAATAATTTATATCATGGTATCTCCCACTGAACGAGAGTTCTGACCATTGATATGCATTAGTCTATTATTATTAAGGATTCATATTTCTTCATTGACTTGTTTTGGTTTAGCTTCTTTACACGGTCTAGGTTTATCCTTGGTTAATCAATGCTAAAATATATATTATCGGTGAATGGGTTCTTTAAGGGTAGTATCTGTAGGCTCAAAATGGTAATGACGAATTTGATTTACATTCTACCTAGTTGTGATTGGAAAGATCAAGTTCGATGAATTTAAAAATTGTTGATTTGCATGTTTTAATCTTTTTCTACAGGTTGAAATAGCCAAAGCTTACGAGAAAGGTGGCGCTGCTTGTCTTAGTGTTCTGACCGATGAGAAATTTTTTCAAGTAATGACACCATTTTCAATTCAATCTCGGGCTTCAACTGCTTATTTTGCATTTCTATAATGGTTCAACTTTTTTCATGATGTAATGGATACAGGGAAGTTTTGAGAATCTGGAGGCTATACGTAATGCTGGAATTCAGGTATGAGGTCTGGGATTGCCTAATCCTCCAGGATTCATTGTTATCTTTTATGTATGTAGTTGACAGTAAGTCGTTTCCTTGTAATTTCTTTTATGCAGTGTCCTCTGTTATGCAAAGAATTTATCGTGGATGCTTGGCAATTGTTCTACGCTAGGGTTAAGGGGGCAGATGCTGTTCTCTTGATTGCTGGCGTTCTGCCTGATCTAGATATTAAGTACATGATCAAGATATGCAAAATGCTGGGACTAACAGCACTTGTCGAGGTGAGTTATAGAATTTTTTGAACTGTTTCAGCTGAAAGAATTGGATGTGGTGATGTCGTTGAGTTGTAAACGATATTTTTGAGAAATAGTATAGTTAGGTTGAAGAGTGATCTAGGATGGGGTTTGGAAGGGTCGCCACAGTGGTGGATCTAGAAAAAGAATAAGTGATGTCAAAGTATTAAATCAAGAAAATTACATTTAACGTTTTAATATATAAAGAGGTTGTTTCCGATTGACCCTTGGTAATAATTATCATCTGCAACTTCACGTAAATAAGAATTGCACATGATTTAATTAGTCATTTTACTATAGTCCATTATAACCCAACCTTAGTGTGTAAATATGAAAAGAGTTAATCAGTTTACTGTTTGATTACTTTCTTAGACGCCGAGAGGGTTATATTATCAATCTTTTATCCTAAGTATGGAGGTACCTCGAATTAACTCTTATCAGTATTGAGCTATAATTGAACCATCATCAAATCAGTTGCAAGCGGCTCTTGATCCAGTGTATTTATGCTCTTTTCGAGTTTAAGCTTGTGGTAAATTGGTCGACTTCATTTGGAGCATTGGGTCAATAATCCATACCTTTATATGTTTCTTTTCTCGTGTCAGGTGCATAATGAAAGGGAAATGGATCGTGTGCTTGGAATAGACGGTATTGAATTGGTGGGAATCAACAATCGTGATCTGGGTAAGTTAAATTAATCGTTTGACTTGATATAACACAGGCTGCTGAGTTTTGTTGTTAATTAGTCATTCGATGCATTAGTATTATGAAGAAACTTTACTATTGCTTATAAATCATTACGTTACTCTACAGAGACGTTCACTGTTGACATTAGTAACACAAAAAAACTTCTTGATGCAAGACGTACAGAAATCATTCGTGAAAAGGAAATCATAGTGAGTTTATCTTCCAACTTTCTTCTGGACTTGAATACTGTTTATATTGCATCCGTTCTAAATGTAAAACTCTTATTTCCACCATACTTGACGTTTCTTGATTTCTAGGTGGTTGGTGAGTCTGGACTTTTCACGCCGGTTGATATTGCTTTCGTACAAGAAGCTGGTGTCAATGCGGTGAGTCGCATAAAATTCTCACACATTTAAACTTTTGATGATGTTGATGCTTTACTCGTAGCTGTTGTTACTTTTTTGCAAGACTCTTGTTTTTTCTTTGGGGAAATTTATGGTAAATCACCTTATAAAGTTCTATTTGTTTAAAAAAAAAACTATTTCACCTTCATTGCTTGTAAAGGATACTAATTATCATCATTTTGTCTTGGCTGAGAGACTTGATAAAACTTGAATATTAGTTTGTAACATCGACAAGAATCAAGAAATTTATGAGGTCGTTTGTTTTTTTCTTTAAAATTTAATATGGTGGTTTTTTGCGATATGGACGTCTTTTATATATTTTGAAATGTATTCTTAATGAGTCCTCTTTGATTGATAACTATATAATAAGAATTAGTTTTCTTCTTTGAATTGTGTCATTGTGAAGTTGAGGGATGAAGTGGGAGAAACATGTAGAGGGGAAAGTGATATGCTGCTCCACTTGTGTATATCCTTCTTGTGTTTAATGAGTTTGGTGTCTATCTCGTGAGTCTTATACCCTGTTTAAGTAGAGGAAAAGTAAGGGCAGGGGAATGGAAGGAATGATTTTCTTCCATTTGGATAGCAAATACAAAGGGAAGGAAAATGAAGGGGAGGGAAATGGACTGATGAACTCCTACACATTTTGTGTGAAACAACACCCTTTCTTCTATTCCCTTCCTTTCCTCCGTATTTCATGATGCAAACACACTCTTAGAGTGTGTTTTGATGGAAGGAAATAGAGGGAAAAGAAGAATCCCTTGTTTTGATAACATAATGGAAGAAAAGGGATTTGGGGGGAGAGTTTTGGAGGGATTAGATGAATGATTGTTGTTAAGGTCTCAATTTCTCCAAAGTCGGAACGATTTGGAGAAAAACGACTCATCTCCCTTCCTTTCCCTTCCCATCCCTCGTTAACAAACAATAATTACTTTCGAACCATTTCTCTTCCCTTGCTTTTCCTTGTCGTTCCCCTCCCCTTCCTTTCCTTTCTTTTCTCCCAAAATTTTTATTCAAACGTAGTGTTAAGTTGCACCCTAGCATGGTTATAGGAATCCGGTTTTAATCTACGATTCTACGATCCAAAAACAGGCGAGCAATCCAATCTTCATTAGGAACTTAATAATGGTAGGATAGTATGATTCTAACAAGATCAAGAATATGGGTGATAAGATCATAATACGATTTTACGATCTAATCCTACAAGGGTCGTCTCAATCATAAAAAATCTCTTAGGGGTGTTTGGCAATTCTCGGTTGGTTTTTTGTCGTTGGCTTTTTTTGTTGGCTGATTTTGTTGGCTTTTAAGCTAGCTGAAAAGGCCCGATGCTTGTGGAGATGTTTGGTAAATGTGGATATTGGATGTTGGTTATTTATTGGAGAAAAAGTGGGCCAGCAAGCCAAAAGACAACCAAAAAAGCTAGCTGGAGTAGCTTTTTCATTTTGGCTTAAAATCCAGATTTTTAGCTGGTTTAAAAGCCATTTACCAAACACTTTTCTTTGACTGTTTGACTAACCAATTAGCCAAAAGCTAATTAAAAATCTAAGCAAAAAGCCATGAACCAAACACCCCCATATATATTTTAGCTTTTACTTGTGGAATATGGATAAATACAAGTAGAAAATGTAATTTCATTACAATTATTGAAATTCATGTACTTACCGATTTGCAGTTCATAAATGGTTATTAAAAGTATTCCTTTTAATTAATAAGAAGATAAAGTCAAATAAAACTTAATTTACTACTCGAAAATCTAAAAATAAACTAAAATGAACAAATTTGAAGGATAATCAATTATCCTATAGCATACATAACATATTTATAGGATCTTACGATCCTATGATTTGATTCGACCGATTTCGATTATATCCCCTTAATGAACCTAGGTAGGATCTCGATTCTAACAACCTTGCACTCTAGTAGAATTAATAATACTAGAACCTTTTGAACTTGGGTATCTTTTAATTAAACATTTGTAAGTTCTTTGCTCATTAGTGAATTTGCTATCAAACACGTAGGTCAAGCTAGCTTTAGTTATAAAATTTCTGTTTGAGTTGTAGTCTCCTGTTGGACTTCGCTATACTACGACAAACTTGTATGATTTTGCTCGAAATAAAGTGTCAAAACTGCGCAAACTGAAAGGCAAAAAAAGAGACCGATGAGTAGAGTAAATCGCATTGCAAATCCGTAACTTAATGTTAATCTATGGATCACACAACTCCCACCTCTTTGTTACTACTAGCCATCAGTGATTGCCTTATTGCCTGATTGGTTACCATAAGATACCACAGCTTTCTTTCAGGTGAGTTTGTTTCGGGATGTGTGAATTCTTTTCAGCTCGAACCCAAACGAGTTTCGATCAAAAGCAAGTCCTTGATCATCCTACTCCTATTGCAAACTATAGTAGGCTCTTAGAAATAGAAAGAGGAAATCGAGTTTTGGGATGTGTGAATTATATAATACATGTTGGTTTTCGTTCTGGTGTCTGTGGAGTACAAAGACGAGATCGAGATCCTTGGCTTTGAAATAGAAATTAGTTGCTATTTGAGAATTCCTTCGTCTAATGTGTCACGCTATTATGAATTTCGTTGCACAAATTGACGCAAATTATTGATTCGCAGGTCTTGGTTGGCGAATCACTAGTAAAACAACCCGATCCTTCCAAGGGGATTGCTGATCTTTTTGGTAAAGATATCTCTGTCTGAAACACAAATCATAAAGCAACAATTTTGGATACCAAGCAAAGTTTTAAGCTTGTAAACTTATGGTTATGCTTACTCTTTAATTTCCTCCCTGTTTTTTTTAGCACATTGTGCTGCTGCTACTTGATTCTATCCACTAATCGATTCTTATAAGTAATAAATTCAAGGCTGTCCCCATTGTAAGTTCCCCTTCATAGACGGTGTATATATTGTTGTATGCATGTATGTATGTAGTCGAGTCAATTCTTATACGTAATAACTTTGAGGTCGTCTCTATTGTAAGTTCCCCATTGTCTTGCATTCGCATCCTAAAAATTCGTCTCTCTCGAATGTATATCATGTACGTCATTCTTTTTTCGCAAGGTGAGTATTGAGTACATAATCTTTTTTTTTTTATGAACTTGTCATTTCTTTATATTCAGTTTTTTTTTTTTTTTTTTTTTTTTTTTTTTTTTTTTTTCTCAAATTCATTTTAATTCAAACCCAGGAGAAACATAGAATTTTTTTTCTAAAAGATTTAATTTTTCACTAAGTTTTATTTGGGTTTATTGATTTCAAAAGTTGCTTAATTGGATGGAAACTATGTTAAAGGAGGAAGGCTTTTTGATTTTTTGGCTACTGGGCTCGCATGAAATTTTTGTGCAAACAAGGCCACTTAAGCAATATACGTTGGTTTTTGGGCTTTTGTGGATAAATTTAGTTTAATAAGAGCAAAGTTGTCAGTTTGGGTAACTAGTTGTAGGTTATTTTAATTTAGCTAATCTTGCGAGTGATCGTTTCAATATGAGATCAATAGACCAATCAACCTAATTATAGTTTATTCCAATACGCGATTAGTAATTGATCTATTAGTACTTGATCTATTTATTGTCGTTTGGTAGGTAGTATTGATCGGGACTTTATGTCCTTCAATAGTAATAACACAAGTGCACGGCATAGCGTAGTACATCGGCAAGTACGAGTCAAATCCATAGGGAGTGGGGTGTATATCAAGGGATTCTCAATCAATTAGTTGGTTCAACAACGTATATATAGATGTTTGTTGGTGTAATTAACTAAAACAAGCAAATAAAGACTAGAGCTAAAACAAAGTATAAAACAATACAAACACTTCAGAAGGTAATATGATGATGAAGAGGCAAAGGCTAGGTTTTTCACCAAAGTAGTGTTTACTAATCTTCAACCTAAGATCATAGATACGGGTTATGGGGAAGAACGCATCTTGGATACTAATGTTCTCTTTCGAGCAACAAAAGCTTCCTAAAACATGCTCAACTACCTATTGTCATGGGGCTAAGCATATTTTAAGACATGGAGCACACATTCATCATTTTCAATCAAAACATCTACATATTCTCATGGAGATGATTCAATTTTCAAGCATAGACTATCATTAGAAATCGACTCTCGCCCTCAATCCAATGATACTACAATAACAGCAAAATCCATCTCAAGCCATAAACAACACAACTAAGCCAAACGTAAAGAAAACAATTTAGACTACATACATGGTGATAATGCTAGCCTAAGCCAAAACAAACTACTCAACCATACTCATATTGAAATTATAGATTGCAAACAAGCCAAGAACCATAGATGAATAAATTAAACTAGAGTATCCTAAAGAGATGAGTACAATATAAGTTGAAGAACTATAAGCATGAATATATGGAACAAACGGCAAACAATCAAAGATAACTAAGTGACATGAATTGGAAACAATATAAGCAAAGATAGACGTTACTCTTTTAGGTTCAATCTAAGAATGAACAAGATGATTTGATGATTCAAAGTAATACCCTCCAAAAGCTTCAATAATAATACGTCAATGGTTGAAGAATCCAAGTTGCAAAATATTACATAAAGGATGGAGTTAAGATTGAAATTGGAAATTGAAAGTACTTAATTGAATTGAAAGGGAAATTATGCTAAACACTAATTTTTAATTGAAATGAAAGCAAAGCTATGAAGAATACATTGAAATTACTCAAAATGAAGGGTGAAATCTCAGATGCCTAGCTCCATCTTCCTCCTCTCTATTAATAGACTTTAAAAACAAGTGGGGGTGGTTGTTTCATGATTGCTCCACCACCCCTAGGTTGTAGGAAGGGGGTGCCACCCCTAATGGGTAGGGTAGGGTGGCTAGCAGTCTTGGCAGCAACAATTAGAATCAACAAATGTAATTGGACCTCAAATGATATTTAAAAAGATCGCAAAAGCTGCTGCCGCCCATCTCGCTCGACCAGTCGAGCCACTATCACGTCCAACATCAGAAACTTCAAAAATTGGACAGAATGTGAAAATTAGCTCCGCTCGGCCCGAGCCATCTTGCTCAACCAGTCGAGCGATCTTCAGGATTGTGATACTCAGCTTCTGATCTCAAGTACATGCTCCTGGATTGCTCGAGCTACCTTGGCTCGAGGTCATTCTGGTCGAGTGGGTCTACTTTGGCTTCTTTTGGCTTGTTCTTATGGCTTGGCTCATGATGTTTCACTTCTTTGAGCCCTCGGCGTTTAGGTGAGTAATGTATGCAACAAAAGGGGCTAGTTTGTGCTCGGTGTTGATGATTAGATCTTGAAATGAAACCAACGCAACAAAACAAGCGTAAAATCCAATAAAACAATGCAATATCATATAGTTTCCTCATGCTAAACAAGCCACTTATAGGGGTAAGAATAAAGATAAAATGTAGCTAACAGGTATTAACGGTGGTAATGGGAATGAAAATTAATTTAATTTCGGTTAAAAAATCTCTTGGCTACCTTGATGGCTATACTTGTCCAACCTCAATCTCATTTTCTTCATAAATTTCATTCTAATGCATTATCATTGGAGATGTGGTATTAAGTGGTAATGGTAATTTGTAAACAAAAAACCTTTTATGATCAAAGTTTCATTACCATGGGAATGACATGGAACTTTTGATAAAATTTTACACTATAAATTATTCTCATTACCATCATTTATTACCACTAACCAAACACGTTGTTTAAGGTCATAATTGATACGTTTAAGGTCAAAATTGATTTCTTTTATGAGTTATAACTAATCATTAGATTAATCATTTTATATGTAATTGATCACTTTAAAGCCTAAATTAATTACTTTAACGTCGAAATTGAAAACTTAAAAAAAAACTGATTCATTTAAAATTATAAACTTATAAGTAGAAATTGATCACTTTAATGTCAAAATTAGTTATATTTAGATCAAAATTGAAAATTTTTAATTGATTTCTTTTAAAAGTTTTAACTGATCATTTAATTGATCACTTTGTATATAAATGAACACTTTAAGGTCTAAATTGATCAATTGTACGTTAAAATTGAAGCCTTTAAAATATTTGATTCATTTATAGGCCGTTTGGTTGGTGGTATTAAACGGTGGTAATAAAAATGAACACTAGTGTAATTTTGGTTGAAAAAATCTCTTGCTACCTTGATGGTCATGCTTATTCAACTTGAATTATTTCATTTTCTTCATAAATTTCATTCCAATGCATTACCATTGGGAGAAGTGGTATTAAGTGTTTAATGAAATTTATAAACAAAAGAATTTGATCAATTTAAGATGCTTTTGAAGATGAAGGCTTAGAAGTCATCTTTTTACCCTTTGTCAGAGCACTAATACATTTGAATGTTGAATTAAACTAAAAATGGTGAATTAAACATTTGAGAGCATAAAATGGATGCTACAATGTGGAAAAATCTTACAAAATAGTAAATTAAACGGAAATTAACTAAAATTTAACGAAAAATGCTACGGTAGTTAGATAGTACATAAATTGGATGCTACCATGTGGAAAATCTTACAAAAGTGCTATCACTAGCGTTTCATGAAAGTTGGATGCTTCCATGTGAAATTTCAATTAATAAAATTGAATTCTTATTATTTATTTTTGGAATTTGCACTATTTTTATTTTCCATTTTTTTGGGGGTAGGCCTATATGTACGATCTCAATATGAGACTATCTCGCAAGCTTTTGCGATTTTAATTAGCTCACAATCTTACCACGAGACGAAATCATATAATTAGTTTATTTCTTTAATTGAATAATGATAAGTGCAATTATTTGCACTTATTCATATCATTTTATACTCCTTAATGATGATTATTTTTAGTAATTTGGTGCTTATTTTGGTTATTCATGTTGATTCTGAGCGGTTTTGATCGTTTTTAAGCATAATTCTTATGGTTTTAATGTTGAGGAGTTTACTAAGGAGATTATTTCTCGCTTGAAGATGTTTTACAATGAAGATGGGTAAAAGAATTGAAAAAATGTTTAAAATACAAAAGTTTTGAGGTGAAAATTTGATATATGCTCACTCTTTTGGTTATAACTTTTGATAGAAAGATTGTATTAATGCAAAGTTTGTGGCATTGGAAAGTAGACTTCAAGATCTTTTCAACGGTATATTATATGTCCAATTCCGACAACCGAGAAACAAATGACAACTGTTTAAATTTCGCCAGCCAGAAGCAAAGCGACGTGTCGTTTCGATGGTTAATTTTTGGAACCACTATATAAAGTGGTAGTTACCTTTTTAAAGGGACAGTTTTTTTCTTTAGTTTTTCTGTATGGAATTTTGATTTTTCTCTTTTGTTTTTCCATGAATCTTGGTGATTGAACTCCATTGTTACACTTAATGTCCTTGCAATTTATTTTATGTTCTTCTCCATTAGTAAATTTTCTTTATTTATTGTTAATCATTTACTTTTGTGCATTGTAATCATTCATCATCTTCATGTTTAATTCTTCAATTAAGTCTTCATTCATCATGAATTACATATTTACCACCATGTCTAGTAAGTAGTTTTCTTCTTTAGGGTTAGGGTATAATCCCTAATTCGAAGCATGGGATGACATTTTATCGATTGATTGTGTGAAATTTGAGTCTATAATTAAATCTACGCTTAATGAATCTCGGTTTAAACATCCATATTAACCTTTTCAATAAAACGAAAGTTTGAGATTAGGACTAATTTAGGATGGAGTTATATTTAAGTTAAATTCCTACCAGTTTAGCCAATAAAACGGAAGTTTCTATTTTAATGGCTACTCTCCTTCATGAAATAATCTATGATTGTACTCATTGTTTTTCATCAATTTAATTTTGTTGGCCACCCTCTATCTTTTTCAATTTAATTTATGCCATTAAATCCACAGAGGAATTTTGTGTTATGATTCAATTTAAGTTTTTAAAATACTTTCTCCAAAATTTAGTATAATTTGAACATTGAATTTATAATTGTTCAATTTGATATTTTTATTCATTTATTTTTCAAGTAGATATTTTATTGGTTTTGCATTGGCCAAAATTTGAATTACTAAGCATATCTGAATTTCAACTTTCAGTTGGTATTTTTAGTAATAAGTACATACTTGACATACAATAAATTCCTACTTAACATACTCTTAACACCTATTTAACATATACTCTAAACACTTACTTGACAATTGACATACCCAAACACTATGTTTGGATAACAACTTTGAAGAGAAAAGAAAGGAAAGGAAGGGGAAGGGAGAGGAGGGAAAGGAAGGTAAAAATTTAGAAGGGAAGCAATTCTTGTTTGTTTAGGAGGGAAGTGAAGGAAATGAAGAAAAATGAGAGTTTTTCCTTTAAATCTTTCCAACTTTTGAAAAAATTAGCCTTAACAAAAATCATTCATCCAATCCCCTTAAATCCTTACCTTCTAAATCTTTTCCCTCTCATTTTGTTATCTAAACAAGAAATCCCTCATCCTTCTAAATTCTTTCCCTTCCTTTCCCTCCAATCCTTCAATCCAAACATAGTGTAAATACCTACTAACACATATCCTACACGTACTTGACAAACCACAAACCCTTGCCTAACATAACAAAATAAGCTGCGTGACATAACCTAAAAACCTACTTGACATACGCTAATCACCTACGTAACATACCATAAAACCTAACGTGACATACCTTAAGCACCTACCTGACACACCATAAACCCCTACTTGGCATACCCTAAACACCTCTACTTGACATACCATAAATCCCCACTTGACATACCATAAACCCTTACTTAACATATCATAAACACATACCATAAACTCCTACTTGTCATATTCTAAACACCTATTTGAAAACTCTAAATTCCTACTTGACATACCATAATCCTAGAAATTATTTTTTTTAAAAGCATACAACAACAAATTTATTTTTATTTTTCTAATGTTAAAATAGGTTGAGCTTCTTTTGGGAGACATCTCTCAAAAAGACCGTCTCTCACAAGATTTATTTGTACAATACCAATTTCCATAATTAATCATTAAGTTTTATTTAATTAGATTGGATTATACACTCATTTATTACATGAATCACCCTTGATCTTCAAGTATTCTCTAACTATACCTCATTTTAAAGTTATATATGAGATATTAAATTTATTACATGGTTATCAAATGTTACGGTAATAGATTATTATTTTATTGAAAAATAATTTTGTCTCAATTGAGATATGCACTAAATGTTATCCTAGTCTTTTCCTTTTCTTAGCCCTATATTCAGAAATATATATATATATATATATATATATATATATATATATATATATATATATATATATATATATATATATATATATATATATATATATATATAGGAAGGGGTTTGAAAATAAAAAGGATAGGAATAAATCTCATCTGTCAGATCTTAGATCAATAGTCCATCTTACATGCGGTTCAGAACATAAAATAAATTATGATGTTTTCTAAATTAATATGTGATACTTTCTTCATAAACATGTGTTACAAGATCTTTTGCTAAGATAACTTTTTTTAAACCGTGAGATCTTAATTAATCAACGGTAGCTATTCCTTCCTATACTTCCTATTTTCACACCCGTTCTTATTGGATCCCTCCCATATATATATATATATATATATATATATATATATATATATATGTATATTTATATATATATATATATATATATATATATATATATATATATATATATATATATATATATATATATATATATATATATTATGTAGAATAATCAAATACGTATGTGGTCTAGGTTTTTAAACTTTACAATCAAAATGAAAAAGGTGCGTATATATAGTTTTTTCATCTTTGTTTTTAGCTTTCTAATGACGAACTACAATTAACAATCAAAATTTAAAAACAATTTACTAAAAAACGTCAAATTACACAACTAAATTTAGTGGTTGACTAAACAGGCTAAGTTAAGGAAGCAACTAGACACAACTAATCCTTAATTTAAAAAAAAAAGGAGATATAATGATAGAGTAATTAAATTCCTAAGCCAATTTCCATAATATTATTTAAAAATATAAAGAATGCAAGCCATGAAGTTACTACTCAATGTTACTCTCTACAACTGATAATTCATATTTTAATGAATACATTTTATTCAATAAGAAAAAAGAATTGCTCCTATCTAGCATATCAAAGGAAATCTATTATAGATTTACCTTATATTGTGTTTGGGAATTATGATTTCATTTGAAAATCTAAATTGGTTGAAATTTAGTGTTTTACAAATTAAATTATTCAAATTTAGATTTGGGCCAATTCCACCCTTATAAAAAAGGTACGTCATTCGTTTCTTTTTGTTTGTCCACTTTACTCTTTGTACGCATTTTAAAGCAAATTTTGAGTTTCAGTATCTCTAAATAAGGTTTAAAAATCTAATAATTATATATTAAAGAACTTTGCATCAAGACAAATCAAACAAGATCCCAAATCAATATATTTTATCTTTAATATATACTTTAAAATTCTAATTTAATTTTCTCTTTGCTAAAGTAGAAATACTTAAAGTGGACAAACAAAAGAAAACAAAGAGAATAGTTAAAGTTGAGAGTTTGAGAATGACTACTTAAACCTTATCATTCTCAAATTCTTTAATTATGATTTTATAATTGAAATTCATAATTATTTGAAATGACTTTGTTGTTTCAAAATACAAACTTAAATTTTTTTCCATTATTATATTATTATAAGCTACTAAGAAAATTTATTTTGGTAAAACATACAACAAGGTAACAAGAAAAGTAATTAGTGGGGAATGAGAAAGAAAGGTTTTCCAAAAAAAAAACATTAAATAGTGCAAAATATATATGGAGAAGTAAATACGAATATTAAAACATGTGTAGGGGCAACAATGGATCTTTCAATCACAATTAGTCTTTATCAAAGCTTATTCCTAAGCCCCTTTCTCTTTGCGGTGGTCTTAGATGAGATAACTTGATCAATACTAAGAAATTTTCCATGGTGCATGTTATTTGCTCATGGCATAGTTTTGGTATATGCGATCAAGTAGGGGATAAATGCTAAGTTAAAACGATGGAAAAAAAGAGTTCGAGTTATGAGGATTCGATTAAGTTGAATAAGACAAGGTACATAAAGTATAAGTATAGCACAAACGAGATGATGACAGGCACTATAAAACTATTAAAGAAAGAATCGCTCCAAGTGGATGCTTTAAAGACGTTGGGTCCATATTTCAAAGCAGTGTGGATATCCAACAAAGTGTGACCCACTGAATTAAATAAAGTGTGTCTACAAGGATATCATGTGATCAAGGTGTGCCCTTAAAGTTAAAGGATTTCTCGAATGATCGTTAGTCTAACACTACTATATGGATTAAAATGTAAGGGTTTTAGAAAAGACTATAGTAGGAAGATGGGAGTAGTGAAAATTTGAATGCTTTGATGGATGAGAGGATATACCTTGGGGGATAAAATTCGAAATGAAGATAGAAGAAATGATTTAGAAATTGAATATATTAAGAAAGAGATGAAAGAGAATCGTTTAAGATGTAGCTTTGGTTTGTGCAAAGATTCGGTATTAACGAATCGATGTAAAGATATATGAAAAGTTGAAGCTCATCGGACATAGAAAGAGGGCGAGGTAGATTGAAGATGACTTGGAGGGCGGAATTAAAAATGATATGAATAATTTAGAATTACAAGTATGTAAGAAAATTAAAATGAATGAAAAAGAAATACACGTAGACAACCATTGAAACTGATACATTGATTCTTAAAAAAAACCGATATATTAATTTATATAGTCGACTCTAATATTTTGAGATTATTGTATTAAGTAAATTTCAAAACAAAAGAGCTATCAAGTAGAATTACATTGTTGCATTGAGTAGAAGAAATCTTTTGTTAGATTATTTTTGAATGAAAATTTATATATGATTTTGTGAATTCATAAGAAAACCACAAAGGTCTTCAAGATAAAAAAAAATAAACTTAATCCACTCCTCTTTTTCTTTGTCTGTTTTTTGCTTTAAGGGCAAAGATCAACAACATTAGGGATATTACGCGAAATGATTTTGCTTCATTTACTATTATTATTTTTAAATATGACTCAACAAGTATAATTTATTTCTTTTAATTATTGTGTCATTTATTGATGAACAATCTAAATAAAACAACTTTCATCAAAGATATTTGATCGATTGACTAGACATTCACAGGCATACGCTAAATTCAAAGGCTGGACAATAGATGGACAACTAGTCTTTGTCAATTGACCTAATTGTTTTTCTTTCAATCATAATCATAGGCATAGAGAATAGGGACGATAAATTTTAGTCACATTTTGTAAATGTACTGTGAAAATAAATTTAAAGATCTGACATTTACCTAATTTTGTAATTGAATATGACTTGATTCTACTTCAAAATAAATTTAAAATTATATAAAATCAATGTAAATATAAAACCCGATTTTGATTTTATTCGAAACATGTAATTCAAAATTAACGTAACAACTCAAATGATGGGGCAATCCATTGTTTTTATGATTTACTTATAGTATTAGATTGTTGAGAGTAAATTTCAATA
Source organism: Amaranthus tricolor (assembly GCF_026212465.1). NCBI lineage: Eukaryota > Viridiplantae > Streptophyta > Magnoliopsida > Caryophyllales > Amaranthaceae > Amaranthus > Amaranthus tricolor. The sequence continues at coordinate 9,270,261 of NC_080062.1, read as the reverse complement.
AGTTTCTGTTATGGTTCTTTGGTTAGAGGAATGACTAGTTATATTAGATTGTTGAGAGTTCAAATGCTTAATTGAGCAATGTATATGAAACAAAAGGAGTAGGGTGCAAGAGTAGAGTTCTCGTTCGAGAACACAATGTGCTTGTTTAAATCGCTCGCTCGAGCACTGCATGCTTTTTTAACATTATGTTGTACATTTATTTAAATACAATATTTAAAAAATAATCAATAAATATATCAAATTCATAATTAACTTGCTAGCAGACAAAAATAAAAATGCGCCCAATAGGCATGCAGGCCATTCAAACACGATCTAGTTTAGGCATAGAACGACACAACACGCCACTATTCTTGGCACGACATATGGTTTTTGGCCTAACGTGACATAATATTCATGATTACACCTCATTTCAGATGGTCAAACATAGTACTACACAAACACAACATTATTCATGGCATAACTTGATATGTTACGATTTCATAGAAAATACAACGAATACAACGTGTGAACGATCCAACACGAATCACGATCCGATCATAGTCACTAGAAGGTGAATCGATGTTTTTATTTTGGTAATGCACCATTATATTTTTGCTGACCACAAATATATCCATCAAACAGTTTTACCAATGACAAAATTCACCGTCACAATTTCAATAATGTTTTTTGGTAATAAAAATAGCTTTTGGGAGGCAACAAAAAACAGCTTCAGCTGATTCAATCTAACCTATAACTCTAAAGGCTATAACCTATGCCATGTAATCTTGCCTTACTAGGCATTTATTGAGATGCAAAACCTAATATTCCGACGACACATTTTTTGTACTCCTAATAGGTTGGAGTAGAATTTAAAAAGTTGCATGAGTGAATAAAATATATAATCTTTTCAAAACTTAAAAAAATCATATAATTTGATTAACCAAAACTAAGTACAATTCAATTCGACTCGAAATAATTTAAATATTTACAAGCAGATAAAAATTAAAGTTAATTAAACTGGAGACATAAAAGATACGTTATTTGTGTATGGATAAGAAGTAAAAAAAGTGTGGATTATGATAAAAAAATATAAAAATATAATAAATTCTAAATGGCAGATTATAAAATGAAAAATGTAACAAATTAGGTGGTGGAAGGAACTGGCAAATAGTTTTATCGAAGGGGGTGTTGGGTGGGGAGTCATTGGGAGGTTATCAACAATGTAGTTGTGATAGGGTGGTGGTCAACAATTGAGGTTCGGACTGGGTGGTTAACAAGTATAGAGCGGTGTTTGTTTTAATTTTATTTTGTTTTAATTGTGGGTCATTAGAATAATGAGATGTGTTTTTTTAAACTCTTGTACAAGTTACTAACAATTCAAGTGCATTATTATCAAATTGTCTCTAAAATTGAGATTTTAAATATTAATCTGAAATTAGAAGTTTTAGAATTAGATAGGGAAAATATTTAAATACAACTTTCAAAAAAAAACAAAAAAAAAAATTTCATGAGACAACTTATCTTATACATCACACTAGTCAAGTCATCAAAAGATACACAGTAAAGTTTATCCAACATTTATTTCCAAACCTTATCTAACTAATAATTGATCATATCTATCTTCAATTTTTCTTTAATTCTTTCTATTTTTTCTAAGTTCGTACACAAACGGTGGTTCCATGTTTGAAATATTGTTCATATTTGTTCTTCTCTAGCTTACTGGGGCCTTCCATATATTTTCATAGAAATTGACATTTATATTTTATACGTCTAAATATATTTGTACAGTAAATAGTTATTTCAAATGGACAAAATGTAGGCAAAAATTAATAATTATAAGATTGGTAAAGAGTCATGCTATCAATTATAGTGCCGACATATAATTCTATAATGACATACTCGGTACTTGCGAAAGTAGATTAAGACCTTGTCTTTTTAATTCTTTGTTAATTTTAGTCTTTTTCATTTATGGTGGAGAATTGAGTGATTGTAAGAATTACTACTACAAGATTTTTGGTTAATGTCAAAGGGGTGGTATGATTGTCTCATCCCAAAAAGAGTAATTTTTTATTATTTAAAATCTGACTAAAAATTCTGAAATACTTGTTATATTATAGTTGTTAGTATTATTTATTGTTTAAGTTTATTTTATATATTTTGGCTAATGTGTAAGAAAAAATTTAGTTAAGTGGAATTTTATTTGAATCGTCTAAGCATATACTTTCATAATATTAAATTTTTATAATTATTAGATGTAGACAAATCCATAGTAAATGATCAAAATAACATATGAAATTGCGTACAAAATCAAATGTAGCAAGTATAATATAACGGAGGAAGTAATAACAAGAGATTCATCATATACAAATTAAAAATAAAAAAAGTTGAATAGTTTGTTTAAGAAATGAATGTGCGCAATTCAAATAGCCAAGAATACAAGTAATTCAATTGTTACAAATTTAAAGGAGATTTTCTACTAAAATTAATTGGTAATAATAGAAGTTATTTCTCAAGTTTAAAAGTGGTATACTTTATTCTCTTTCTGCAATATGAGACAAGTCATGTATAAACTATTATTGTCACTCCAACACTCTCTATAACATGTGAGTGTCTTTAAAATTTTAACCCACTAGAGGGTTACAAACCGATTGAGATTGAATATCTAATTAAAGCCTTTTAACTAGTTTAAGATCAAATATCCAATTTTAAAGGTTCAAAATCAAATTGAACTCTGATACTGTGTTATAATTTTAGAAATGGGCCTAGGCAGCCAAAACAAAGAGAGAAAGATGTAATTTACTTGCAAATTTAAAGGAGATTTATTATTAAAATCAAGAGGTAGTAATAAAAGTTGTTCCTCAAGCTTATAAAATAGTAAAGTCTCTTGTCTTTCTTGTGAGACAACTCATCATACGTGGACAACAATTGACACATCAACATGATTTTTGTAACATATACTAACTCCGACCTTCATGTCTTGCACTAAATATTCCACTTAAAATTAGAGATGAATGAGACTCTAACCGTCTTGTGATACTCGAACGAGTGCACTCTTGCTCGTATGACTAGTCACTTATGACTCCATTGTTCTTGACACTACATCATCATGGCATAGCTCCTCCTTTGCATTCCCTTCATGAATTAGGAAAAGGCCAGCATTGTAATCAAAATCACCACCAAACATGATTGATTTGGTTCTTGTATCTAATGTAGTTTTTAACCCAACAAATAAATATATTTATGTCATAACTATATATTATCCTAATAAACCCAGTATAAAATGAGTATGTTTTAACTTTTGATCAACATTCCTTTGATAAATACACCCTAAATTGTAGGGGGAAATGATGGAAGTTGTTGTCAATTTCATAGAATTTTGGACTTTAGGCAAAACATGTCGACTTGTATCATCTTTGTCTTAATGGTAAGGCTTCTACCTTTGTCTTTCGTATCTCATTCATTATTTATTTTCCTTTGTGGAGGGAATTTAAGATGAGAGGGACTGATCCTCTATGTCATTCGTACATGAAAGCGAAATGCGCAACTAGACAGTGATATAATATATAACATATTTTGGAGTCTTAAGTACTCTAAGCTTATGCTTTTAATTGAATTTGTTTCTTCAAATAGTATTAAAAGTCAGCGTGACAAAAGGAATTGGTTCGAATTTCAACCACCCTTCATTTAAAGTAGAATATTAAGCGCCAAGTATAAGGAGGGTCTGTGCTGCATCAACACTTTTAGCTCAAAAGACACTCATGTGAAGGGACGTGTAAGAGTATATAACAGATCCTGCAGTCTCAAATATCAGCTTAAGTTTATGGTTGAGTTGGTTCCTTGAAACGTGATCTCTTGTCACATTAACTTTTAATACCATGTTAAGAAACCAACTCAGTCAAAAGCTTAAGGTTATGATTGAGGCGTAATGATATGTTATATACATTAATGTATAGTGTTCTCTACGTTTTTTTGAGTTTGCACAAAAAAAATTTAAATATGTATGAGTTTTTTTTAATCTAATAATAATGTAAATTGAATGTGATGGATAAAGTAGTAAATAGTAATGGACCACTTTCTCTAAAATAATTGATGGACTTAATTTTCCAACTTCACTTTGGAGATAATTAAATTAATAAGGCTTTCTGTTTCTTTCGAAACGGTCCATTTTTTAGTTCCTTCCTTTGTTGAATTCTTAAACCTTCCTAGATGTCTAATTTTCTCTTGTTAGAAGGATTGCCGACCAATCTTGTTAGATTGGTAACAAGACTTTTAGCTTGTAATCTTGAGAACATTCATTTGATTCTCTATTCGAGGCTTTTTAGTATTCTACGCTATTATAAGTCAATATGATAGATTTGTTATAGGTTGAATTTTCATTTACTTTTCTTTTCAAGTGAAATATTTAGTGTCATATATGAGGAGGAGACGCGCTCCATTCACATTTCAATTCAAAGGGTTCACTTAACTATTTAAAATAACGAATAAATTATTTTACGATGATAGCTATCGGTTTTATTTAAGTTTTAAACTTGCAAATTATAGAAATATATACTTCATTGTATTTTAATTCATTATAAATTTCATTATTTTCTTATTTTTCTTTTCAAGGTAAAGAATTTACTAGAATATGATAGTACCGACTTGACAAACTCATTGTGACTTAGAGATCATGTCATAAGGCAACAATACTTAAATTACTATGTAAAATACAAGACATCATTTGAAAAAAGTGATATATACTCTAACGAAAATATAACTGGTATATATACTTTTGAAATATTATAAGTTGCCAACTTATTATTCAATTTGAAATCACTTTTTAGCTATTATTTGCTTTTCTATAATTTGCTTTATAATTTTTGTTAGTATTCTAATGATTTCATTTTCTTTGATGCTATAAGTAATATTTGATTTATATTTGGTATTGAACCTTGGTTGAATATGGTCAACATAACCTATATGTTTTTTATTTTGTTGTTAAGGATGGTACCTTTTTGGAAAAAAATTATCCTTTTCAATAGCTAAGTCGCAGCAATATGAGAGTTGCAACAAATGAATATAAAAATCTTCATGTCAGAAGCAAAAGTACTTATGCGCAAAAGTGTTTGTGCCAATGCATGTCGTTAAGGAAGTGCAACCAATGCAATATACTCTTTTCTTGCCTGGCCCTGTGCCGGAGGAAGTGATTCCAATATTAGTGTTTTTAAAACAAGACTAGTTGCAAAAGGGTTACAAACAAGTTCATTGTATAGACTATCATGAAATATTTTCTCTAATAGTGATACTTAAACCCTTTGGATACTCTTAGCGATTGTTGCATCCTATGATTATGAAATTTGGCATATGGATGCCAAAACAACTCTTTTGAATAGCTTATGATGTGCATGCTTTAATAGTATGTACGTTTTAAATGTCCATTTAAGGACTGGAGCATGCATCTTGAAGCTGGAATAGCAATCAAACAAATTGTTTTTCTAAATAATAATGATGAAACTTGTGTTTACAAGAAGCCTAATGGGAGTGGGAGTAGCATTCTCTTCTTGATTTTATATGTAGATAACATATTGCTCATAGGTAATGATATTCACTAGTTTGAATCGCTTGATTAAGCAATGGCTAAAGAACTGTTTCTCTACAGAAGACCTTGGAGAAGTTATGTACCTATAGGGGATCAAAATCTATAGAAATAGGTCTAAACGATGGATTTGATATCGTCAAAGAACTTATATTGATAAAGTTCTCACTAGGTTCAACATGGAAAACTCAAAGAGAGGATTCATCCCCGTGCAGCATGGTTTGTCGCTTATCAAGGCTGAATATTTATAAGACATCAATGGAATTAAGAGGATGGGTAATGTATATCTGATAGTATGCGAAAGTCATGCGAATAACAATATTGTCAATCATACAAAGGTTTGAGATTCATACATATAAGACTGTGGTATTAATTGTGTATTATTCTCAAATTAGTCAAATAAAGATTTAAAAACACTTGAATATGTTTATTTATGTTAATTATTAGAGTGTATTTTCTTATTTAATCATCGCTTGATGTTTACAAAAATATTCAAAGTATTTTATAACATTCAATAGGTTGGTCAAATATATAATTTGATGAATAAAACCCTATTAAATGAACAAAGTTATTCAAAGTATTATTATTCGCAAGTCTTCATACTCGCGACGCACTGGCATTCCGTCCCCAAAAGCGTCGCAATCTTAGAAAAAGTTGCTACAATTTTTGGGTACATTGTCATTGCCGTTGCAAAGTTTTAATTCCCGTGACAAAATGTTTGATCATTGCTATTTTTGTTGCAATTTTTAAAAACACATAGCAGTCAATTTGCCTTCACAATTTTATCGTTACTATTTCTACGTTTCCTTGTAGTGCAATTTTCGGTCGTTAGAAACCAATATCATAAGTTCATTTTATAATTCAAATAACGATAAAACTTACATGCTTAAAGAATAAAATAAAAGAGGCGATTATATTCAATTGCACAGGCTTTAAGTATTTGAGGAAGAACAAAAAGTTACAACCGGAGAAAGTAGAGAGCGTTACTAGGGTTCTTGGACCGGTTTGGCATTTCTTGAATTGTTTAATTTTGGAAAAAGAAAATACTAAATGACCTATTGAGAGACGACTCTCCAGAAGACCAAGCCTACTAATATTTTACAATTTTGAAAAAACTTCAACATGTTAAAGTTAGTGTTTTACTCTATTGATGTTGGTATTTTAATTTAGAGTTTTTGGACGCACTTTTTAATCTGTTTAAATCTATTGAATTTGGTGTTTTAACCTATTAAAGTTGGTATTTTAACCTATTTGAGTTGGCATTTTGACCTATTAAAGTTGGTGTTTTAACCTGTTAAGTTGGTGTTTTAACTTATTAAGTTGTTAATCTATTAAAGTTGGAATTTTAACCTATTGAAGTTGCTATTTTAACCTAGAGAAGTTGGTATTTAACCTAATAAAGCTGGTGGTTTAACCTTTTGTAGTTGGTTAAAACACCAATTTTAAAATACCAATTTCAACAGGTTAAAATAGAAACTTTAAAATACTAATTTCAATAAGTTAAAATATCAACTTCGACAGGTTAAGCACCAACTTTGATTGCTTAAAATACCAACTAAAATAAGCCAAAATAACAACTTAAGAAGCATAAAAGACCAACTTAAACATGTTTAATATCGTTTTTAACAGGTTAAAATACCAACTTTAATATGTTAACAGCTTAACAGCTTAAAACACCACTCCAAATAGGTTAAAATAACAACTTTAATAGGCAAAACCACCAACTCGAATAGGTTAAAATATAACCTTCAATGGGTTAAAATACTAATTTTAATATGTTAAAACCCCAACTTAAATAAATTAAAAATACTAATTTAAGCTGCATAAAACACCAACTTAAACATGTTAAAATACCAACTTCAACAGTTAAAAATAACAACTTTAATATGTTACAATATCAACTTCAATAAATTAACAACTTAACATGTTAAAACACCAACTCCACATAGATTTAAAATACCAACTTTTATAGGTTAAAACGCAAACTCGAACAGTTTAAAATATTAACTACAATAGTTTAAAACACCAACTTCAATATGTTAAGGTTAAAAAACATGTCTTTATTTTTAAGTTTAATTTTTTTTTTTTTGTAATAATAAATTAAGCCGGTCGAAATAAACGCGTCTCATAAAAAGATAATGTTTTTGATAATTTGTGATTGACCTAAGTTTTCTTAATTTATAGATTCTAGAATGGAAAAACCCTTCCCATGGCTTTATGGGCATCACGGTTAGGGGGAATTTTTATCTCTTAAAACATTAGGAAATGAAATTATCCACGTAATCTAATACAATTAATTTCTTACATTATCATTAATTTTATTACATTTTTGCTTTGTTTATACGTTCACAATCTCTTATATATAGTTTCATCTATAAATCAAATCACTCTATTCATCTCATCCACAAACAAAATGATATCTTTTATTCATTTGTTTGCCTTATTATCATGATTATAAAAATTCTGATCCTAAATATAATTCTACAATCGCATCATCCAAAAATAGATGATTCTAGGATCATATAATCAAACACTTCAATCCTCAAAGGGTAGTTTCAATTGTAAAGTATTTTTATGTAATCCAGATGTACCTTATGTATAAAATGTATACCTTAAATAATTAAATCAACACCGCTATAAAATTCAAGTTTTCTTAATTAGTAGTTTAAAATAATTATTAAAAGAATTCTTTTTCAAACTTAATATATAAAGTCAAATAAGTTTTTATTTACACCTTAAAACTTAAAAATAGAAACAATTATAATTGATAATCACTTAACCACATATTAATGGTAGAATCACATGCTCCTACGATCTGATTCTACCAATTTCGATTCTACCGTTTTAACGATTTTAACTAGGTAGAATCTCTATTCTAACGACATTCCCACTAACTATATACTAATGCAAAATTAGTAGTTATAGTGTACACCTGAACCACAACATATAGTGTTTTTTTGAATTTTAAAAAAAGACACATTGTATGTTGCGGTTTCACCAGAACCGCAGTATATAGTGTATTTTTTTTTAAACCGCAGTATTTAGAAAAGCATATTTGCTGCTATCACTAATGCTTGGGGTCAAAACCAGAGCATATGGTGGTCAAAAAATCGCAGCATTTGAGGTTATTTCCACTAGTGTGTTACAAAAACTTAGGGAAGTTCTATGAGGGGACCTTGAGTTTTTGCTTTTCCACAAATGTTTTTTAAAATCCACGTTAATTTGAGATTTTAATTTTTCCGTGTCGTAGACAAAATGTTAAGTTTTTTTGTTAAATCACGTATTTATTTCTACTAGATTTCGAAATATGTAGTTGATAAGGGTTATTATGACGTTTGTTTATTTGAAAATGTCATTATGTATTTATATTGGGTAAAAATAGCATAAAGTTACCAAAAATAAACATCCCTTTTGTCTATCATGTGAAAAGTTGGAATGTCAAGGTCACCACGTAGATTAAAAAAATATTTGTCTACCACGTGGAAAAGCAAAAAACTAGAGATGACTACGGGTCGGATTTGGACCGGGTCCAAATGGACTCGAATCTAGATCTGTTTTCAGAGATAAGACCTAAATCCGGATCCGAATCCGCGGGTCTAAGTTGTCAAGACCCAGATCCGGATCCATAGATACCGCGGATCCAGTATCACATCTGCATCCAAAACGGGTCCAAGTTATTTTGCAGTATTTGACTTAAATTATGTATCGTATTGTGATTGCGATAGAATTATATTCATTGAATAATGATAATAATATATAATGATACGATCATCCAAAATAACATTATACAGCTTAAAAATTAACTAATAATTTCAATAAAATAATATGTTATAATCAATATTCACAAACTAAATAGTAAGCTAAGCAACAAAACTAAAGATTTAATTTGTATTAGGAAACATAAAGGAAACATAAAGTGCTGTGAAATTGATTGTGGACACCATGGAGTAACTGACTTATTTTTTATTTGAAAACAAGAATTTATTTCTTGCTGGCACACAGAAAACTGACATTTTCCCACTGTATTTCTTCATTCTTTCTTTTACAAATTTTTATGGGCTTTGGGTATTTATAAAACGGGTAGATTAGTAAATGTAGTTTGTAGTAACCAAAAAAACTTGGATAGGATGGTCTCATTATGAGATCGTTAATTTAGGCCGGTCAAATTCGCGCGTGTAACAATATTTTAATTTTCTAGGCATTAATCTATTTTGACCTTAAAGGCATCAATTTTGAAAATTGATATCTTTAAGGTCAAAATTGATACCTTTAAGATCTAAATTGAAAAATTTCTAGAAAATAAAAAAAATACTCAGGTTATTACACGCGCAAATTAGATCGGCCAAATTGATGTTCTCATTATAAGACCGTCTCGTCCAAGACCGGTTGTTGAAGTAATTAGTAAATGCAGGCACACACAAAGCTGATAGTTTAATGTAGTTTGTAGTAATTAGTAAATGCAGGCTTGCCGCCATAGTCTATAATATAGACCCTCCAATTTAGCACTAACATCTCATTTACTTTATGCACTCTATTCAATGCACTTATTCAATCCTTAATATCTCTAATTGTGCATTATTAAAAATTATAGAAAGTTAATACGAATAATCCTTGCATTGAAACGAATCAAACAAGATCCCACATGACAATGTTTTAACTTGTAGATTAATAATAATATACAAATTAACAGTAAGAGATGAATAATGTCAAAAAAGCAAATGGGACGTTAGTGCTGAATTTGAGGAAATATATATATATATTTTTAAATCACTATAAACGATCGTAATTATAATTTTTTATTTTAAAATTTTAATATTATTTTTTTTCTGAATCCGCCACTAAAAAAATTACCAGTATTCGAGAGTCGCATCAAAAACAGTGATATGTCGACAAGCTGATGCATAAGACTAGTGAACGACGCAAATGTGTGGCTGAAGATTGATTTAGGCCCATGACGTAGGGTCATACTTGGGTCACAAATCACAATCAAAATAAAGGTACGGTGGCTGATAGATAATACCATATATTTCTCATAAATTATTGTATTAGATAGTTGGACGGTCTTGACTTAATTAAGAAAAATAAAATCTTTTAAAAAGTAGTAGAAAAAGCATGTATACTATAACTATTAAAAAACTATTTAATAAAGTTAATAGAAAACATATGTGGATCATAAGCTATTTAAAAATATTAAAATGAACTTAGTAGAAGATATATGTGAATCATAAACATTAACAAAATACTTCTATGAAATATTAAAATAAGGATAAATAAGGTTAGATATGTCTAGTTTGTGATATAGATGAAAAATTATTTAAGAAACAACAAATAAAACGACCAAAATAGTAAATGGGAACAACTATAAGGAACGGAGGAAGTACCAAGTGCGAGTATATTCAGGGGGGCAAAAATTTTTGAGGCCCTATTTATTTTGCGATGCCTTTCAAATTGGGGCCTTCATTCTATCAAAGATAAATTTTTTTTTCATATCAAGAAAAATAATTCAAGACAAAATATATAGTAACATTATATTTTAAAATTGCTTCAAATATAAAAAAAGTTACAAACAACTCACTTAAAAAAGTGTTGTTTAAAAGCGGGTCTGAATATCACCATTTAATATTTAAGGCATTTAATTTCTAAGGTCCTAAGCGGTTGACTACTTGACTTGTGCTCAGAACCGGTACTGAGTATATATTGAATCTTTGTTCATAAATTCTTATGTAAGACGGTCTCACTAACAGATGGTCCCTATTTTGATCGATGCAACCCAAACCCAAACCAAATGAGGATCCATATTTTGATTCTTGTTTTGGACCCTATGCCAGCTGGTTTTGTATCTGTCTTCAGAATGACCTCCAAGGCTGCGATTCATATTTAATGTGATTCCAGCTTTGCTTATTGTTACCCCATTAATGGGCAAAAAATCAATATTTTAGGAAACGTTTCTGATATAAACCAAGTGGAGCGTATTTAACCCCATTAATTTGTTCTGTTTTATTCACCAAAAAATGTATTTATTTGTTGGCCTTCTCTTGTCAACTTGTTTCCATCCATTCGTGACCTTAAGAAATCCATATCAAGTAGGTTTAAAAAAAAAACATTGTTATGTTGAGTTTATATATTAGATTTTGTTTTTTTGGAGTTTTGGTTAGCGCTTTAAATTTGATTACTTGGTCGGTTTAGGAGTCGGGTTTTATTAGGTTTGGTTTTTGTCAGGTTAGAGTTTGTCGGATAATTTAACAATTTGATTATGGTCAACTTTGTTATGGGTCACGATTCACGTTTAGCAGGGGTCTATGTTGGGTTGACACACCGAGTTAAATTCCATTTAAAATTGATTTAAATTTATTTTAGCTTATATTAGGTCAGGTTTAGAGATGGCAGACAGGTAAAATGGGTTTTGCACCGTACCCGCCTCAATTCAAGTCCTTGACCTAAGAGAGGTAGGCAGAAAACCAATCGAGATTGAGTGATTAGTATACACCAGTCTAGTGGACCTACGGATTGTAGGCTATTGCCTAGCTATGGAGGACCCATAGCTAGGCTTATATATGAGGGGAGTGAGTGTACGCGACTAATTCAAGAGTATCGTATTGGGATGAAGACAGTGAAGGGAAGCTTCATGCTTCAAGATATGCCTAATTAATTGTGTAGAGAGTTGTTGAATACTTCTTTATGTGTGTTCCCGTGTATAATGAGCCATCATTGAGAGTGCTCTTATTTCAGCTTTTGTTGAAAGGTGGCAACCAGATAACAACACCTTTCAAATGCCTTAGGGGGAGATGACCATTATGTTGCCCGAAATGCAACGGATACTAGGGTTGTGTATTGGTAGTTCATTGCCTAAGGGCGCCACAGAGGAGACATGGGCCTTAGATCTCATAGCCCTTTTTGGGAACATATCAGCAAGTTGCACGGGATGGGGATGTTTATTAATGGAGCATAATCGTTAGTGACCTTCTCAACTTGTGCAACAGAACTCAGTCTGTACGGGTGCAGTCTACAGCTGATTACATGGCTATTATGGGGTCAACACTACCGATCAATAAGATACGGACTACAATAAGGCATCACCCTATTATAATTATGAATGAGGAACATGATTAGATTTTTTTTTTTTTTTGGGGGGGGGGGGGGGGGGGGGTTGCATTTATTATTGCATACGTTTATCACCATTTAGGTACCACTAATAGATTTGTTTGTAAGACCATTGAAGGATGTCTAACACCTTTATAGACATTGATTATAAGTATTTTTTTGACCTTTCTCCCTCATCTTTGTCACAATAATGTTCAACACGGCGAGGGATGGTTGCAATACCATTGATGGATGTTTGGGTAGCGCATGTTCATTGCCTATGGAATGATACTCATACAATCCTCCAATGTTTGTCTTATCTTGACTTGTTGAATTATAGTCTGCGCATCCGCATCTTAAATAAGGTATCTAAAGAGCTACTACCGCTACCAAGGTAGTTTTTAAAGAACGAATGTTGGCTCTCAACTCTACCAATAATATGATAACCTATATGTGAAAATCATTCGTCTATGTATGCACAAACTTCTCCTTATGTTTGATCCAAGTTCTTGTTATGTATTAGGCCTGGCAAAAATAATCATTCTCCAACGGTGTTCAAAATCATGAACTGTGAAGCATTTAACCAGAGGTTTCTACGATTTACACCTAAATAACTCCTCTTGTCGATTTTGTTTACCACTACATGATATGTTAATCATAATCTCCACATCATTTTCTATGTGTCATAAACATAACATATGTCGAAAACCTACATTTGTTAAAGAAATATATTATTCTAATATATATACCAAATAAAGTAACAAATTAATATTTGATATAAATTGGAAAATACCTGGAAAGCATCACGGATAGCCAAAGATAACCTCTCATCTCGATGAATCACGATTACATTAGGAGTTTGAACACCCCAAAGTAAATCTTCAAACCTCTCCAACACCCAAGTGTATGAAACTGCAGCTTCATCCCTCATAAGGCAGAGCGCTATCAAGAAGTTGTCAATTGTTGGGTCTATACAAAAAATTTCACTAAGTGGCCACTTCTTGTAGTTGGTTTTCTATGTGGTGTCGATCAAGACAACATAAAGCCATGTATGCAGAAACCGAATAAATGTAAGGTTTGCCATCAATACACAAGTCAACTTTCCATCACCATCAATATTAGTTGAAACCAATAGTTGTGCTTTGTAGCTAAATATAGACAATGTTGTAAAGGAAACCTAACCTCCATCTCCTCATGTCTACACTAGTGGAAAAAACCTCATTTGCTGCGATTTTTTGGCCATACTATGCTGCGGTTTTGGCCCCAAGCATTAGTGATAGCAGCAGATGACCTATTTTAAATGCTGCGGTTTAAAACCGCAGCAGAAAAGTGCACTATATGCTGCGGGCCTCCCCAAAACCGCAGCATATAGTCTTACACTATATGCTGCGGTTTTAGGGAGGCCCGCAGCATATATAATATTTTTTTTCTTTTTTCGTTTAATATTAATAAATAATCCAATGATTAATGTACAATGTAATAAACAATGATTAATGTACAATGTAGTAATCCAATGTTAATCACCAATTATCACCAATAATCTCTTTGTAAACTCTCGATTATACAAATTAAAGTCCTAAATCTAAACTAATTACATTATTAACCAAGAACAAAAATTAGCAAGATACGCGGCAATCTTGTCTTTCAATTTGTGCATTTCCCCATCTCTCAAAGGGCGTGTTTCCCTTGGAGTGTTGTATAAAACCTATAATATAATATAAAATTAAACGATATATAAACATTAGATTTTACCAATAATAGTAAATATATAATATATATATTATAATTTAAGAACATAACAAGTACTTACGGCATCTATGTTTTCGACTCCAACCTCCTTCACGGATTGTAAGATATCGTCCATGTATCTGAGAGCGTAGTAGCCGCAGTCAACAGTATTATAATCTTGTCGAAAGCATTAAGAGAATATAGATGTTAGTGCCAAAAAAGCTTAAAAACCGATAAAATGGCAACTTAGCACGCAATCTCTAGCATATGACTATGATTTTTAATTTTAACCACTTCAAGATAATAATATATACTAAATAGTGCTAAGTTTCGTGCAAAACAAACCAAGTTTAAGCTACTTTATGCGCAAAAGTGCCAAAAAAGCGTAAAAACCCATAAAATCGCAATTTAACACGTAATTTCTAATATATGACTATGATTTTCAATTCTAACCACTTCAACACAATAATATATACCAAATAGTATTGTGTGCCAAGTTTCGTGCAAAACAAACCAAGCTTGAGCTACTTTATACGCGAAAGTGCCGAAAAAGCTTTAAAACCCATAAAATCGCAACTTAACACGTAATTTCTAGCATATGACTATTATTTTTAATTCCAACCAGTTCAACACAATAATATATACCAAATAGTGTTGTTTGCCAAGTTTCGTGCAAAACAAACCAAATCTGAGCTACTTTATGCACGAAAGTGCCAAAAACACTTAAAAACCCATAAAATCGCAACTTAACAGGTAATTTCTAGCATATGACTATGATTTTCAATTCTAACCACTTCAACATAATAATATATACCAAATAGTGTTGTGTGCAAAGTTTCGTGCAAAACAAACCAAGTTTGAGATACTTTATGCATGAAAGTGCCAAAAATGCTTATAAACCCATAAAATTGCAACTTAACACGTAATTTCTAGCATATGACTATGATTTTCACTTCTAACCACTTCAACACAATAATATATAACAAATAGTGTTGTGTGCCAAGTTTCGTGCAAAACAAACCAAGTTTAAAGTGCCAAAAACACTTTAAAACCCTTAAAATTGAATAGTGTTGTGTACCTTTACTGCTGTCCATTTCGGAAATGTGGCTCTGGATATGGATCTCATTTCTCCACTCACTTTCTTCATTGTGCTGAAACGCGTGGGAAAAGTATAACTATTTATATATCAATGCATTATATATATATATATGTGTGTGTGTGTGTGTGTGTGTATATATATATATATATATATATATATATATATATATATATATATATATATATAAACAATATATCTTTAAACAAAATAATTTTAAAACTTTATCATCAATCAGAATATTCTTCAAAATTTTGAAAACAGATTCAAAACAGAACAATATGAAAAACATAATAGTATAATCCAGTGAACTTTTCATACTTCATATTATTACAATACCACGAGATAAAGCAACTGAATTTTGCTTTTTAGAATACCACGAGATCAATGAATTTCCTAAGAATTGACACGATCCTGAGGTGCTTTTTCTATCAACTTGTATCCAGCATAATCAGCATCTGAAAAGCCAATCAAACTAAAATTTTCACAACTAGGGTACCATAGACCAAAGTCTTTAGTCCCATATAAGTATCTAAAGATTCTCTTAACTGCTGTCAAGTGAGATTCTTTTGGGTTAGCTTGAAAACGAGCACATAAGCAAACACTAAACATGATATCAGGACGACTAGCAGTTAAATACAATAAAGAACCAATCATACCTCTATAAGTCTTTTGATCAACACTCTTACCATTTATATCTTGGTCTAGACTTAGAGTTGTACTCATAGGCGTATTAACTTCTTTACATTGATCCATATTGTACTTCTTTAGCAAATCTCTAACATATTTACTTTGACAAATAAATATGCCATCTTTCTTTTGTTTTATTTGTAGTCCAAGAAAGAATGTTAAGTCTCCCATCATGCTCATTTCAAACTCTTTGCACATAATCTCAGAAAATTCCTTGCACAAAGAATCATTAGTAGCTCCAAACAATATATCATCAACATATACTTGAACAACTAGAATATCTTTTCCTTTAGTTTTAATGAAAAGTGTTTTATCAATTTTACCTCGTTGAAATTCATTTTCAAGTAGATGTGAGCTAAATCTGTCATACTAAGCTCTTGGAGCTTGTTTCAAGCCATATAGTGCCTTATTTAGTTTGAACACATGATTAGGTAGATCAGAATTTTCAAAGCCGGGTGGTTGTTTAATATATACTTCTTCTTGCAAGTATCCATTTAAGAATGCACATTTTACATCCATTTGATATAGTTTAATATTCATGTATGAAGCAAAAGCAAGCATAATACGAATAGATTCTAACCTTGCAACTGGTGCGAAAGTTTCATCATAATCTATACCTTCTTCTTGATTATAGCCTTGAGCTACCAGTCTTGCTTTATTCCTTACAATGTCTCCATCCTCATTGAGTTTATTACGAAAGACCCATCTAGTTCCAATGATAGTACGATCTGGAGGTCTTTCAACTAGATCCCAAACTTTGTTTCTTTCGAATTCATTTAATTCATTTTGCATTGCAATGATCTACTCTGGTTCTTGTAATGCTTCTTTAACATCTTTAGGTTCTACAAGAGAAACAAAAGCAGAAAATGCACATAGATTCTTAAGAGAGGATCGAGTTTGCGTACCTTTGTTTGGATCACTTATAATGTTTTCTGGAGGATGTTGATATGACTTTTTAATTCTTCTTCGTAATATGGATGGTGTGTTTTCATTCAAAGAACTTGTACTTACTGCATTTGAGTTATTTCTAATTGGTGTATCAAAAATAGTATGTTCAGGAACTATTTCAAGTTCTTGAGATTGGGTCTCAAGATCAGACTGTGAGTCTTCAATGTTAACAACCTGTTTTCCTTCATCATCAATATTTTGTATGGTATCCTGCATGTTATTCCTTTTAACCGTACTAGTAACATTAACA
Organism: Amaranthus tricolor; assembly: GCF_026212465.1. Taxonomy (NCBI): domain Eukaryota; kingdom Viridiplantae; phylum Streptophyta; class Magnoliopsida; order Caryophyllales; family Amaranthaceae; genus Amaranthus; species Amaranthus tricolor. The sequence goes on along the minus strand of NC_080062.1, from coordinate 9,252,915 downwards.
TCCAGTTCATCATCACTCAAATCATCAAAATGTTTATTAAGGTAACTCTTTAAATCCTTCATTTAAAGTTTCATTTTCGGATTCATCAAAAACAACATGTATACTTTCTTCAACTATACATGTACGTTTGTTCAGCACTCGATAAGCTTTGCTATTAAGTGAGTATCCAAGAAATATAACTTCATCACTTCTAGCATCAAATTTACCTAAATTATCTTTACCATTATTGTGAATAAAACATTTGCAACCAAATGGTCTAAAGTATGCTATATTCGATTTTCTTTCTTTAAATAACTCATAGGGAGTTTTCTTAAGTATGGGTCTTATAAGGCATCTATTTAAAACATAATTAGTTGTGTTAACAGCTTCAGCCCAATAGTGTTTAGCTAATCCATTTTCAATAAGCATTGTCCTAGCCATTTCTTCTAAGGTTCGATTTTTCCTTTCAACTACACCGTTTTGTTGGGGTGTCCTAAGAGCTGAAAAGTTATGGGTTATTCCATATTTTTCACAAAAGGAGTCAAAGCCTAGTTCATCAAACTATCTCCCATGGTCACTTCTAATCGAGACTATTAAAAGGTTCAATTGAGTTTGCATCTCTTTACAACGTCTTGAGAACGGTTTCAAGGCTTCACATTTATCCTTTAAAAAATCAACCCACGTAAATCTAGAATAATCATCAACTATAACTAAGATGTAAGATTTACCTCTTATGCACCGTACACGCATTGGTCCACATAAATCAATATGTAAGAGTTCACATGGTCTTGATGTACTTACCATTTTCTTCAGTTTGAATGAACTTCTTACTTGTTTACCTTTAATGCATGCGTCCAAAATAGGACTTTGTTTATAGTCAAGAGCTGGAAGTCCCTTAACTAGATCTTTATTTACCAACTTCTGCATGGTGTGAGTACTGATGTGACTAAGACGTATATGCCATAGTTTTGGATTATCTGTAATAGCTTTCAAGCACTTGAAATTCTGCGCTGCAATTTCGTTAGTATGCAAGGCATAAACATTATCATTTCTAAGGGCAGTAATGAGAGTATCTCCGGTATTAAGATTTTTAACAACACATTTTTCTTTGTCAAATATTACTTCATTGTCAATAGTTTTAGATGAATTCTTACCAATTTTACCAACGCCTAAAATTTTGCATTTACCTTTATCTCCTAAGGTGATTGAGCCATTGCATCTTTCTTTAATTTCTGAAAATAAGAAAAATTTACCACTCATATGCCTCGAGCATTCACTATCTAGAATCCTCTTTTGTTTAACCTACAAAACAAAAAAAATAACCTTTCTCAACCTTACTTGGCTATCCATGTGACAAATTTGGAACCATATTCGAGATAGACCATGTTGAGTGGTCTTGTCCCTTTAGGAACCCATATTTGCTTTATCTGTCCATGTAATACAACAAGAAATGAATTCTTGATAATATGATTTTCCTTACGTCTGTAAGGACATGGAAATCTAATATGTCCTTCTTTGCAACAAAAGGTGCAAGTAGGAGTACGTATATGTTTATATGCACTTTTCACAAATGTGGTTTTACTCTTATAGTTATGTGTAACATTATTATAACCAATACCACGTTTATCACTAGATGGTTTTCGACGTGTAAGCATTTTAGTGAATTTTGATTCAGATTCATTTAGCTTGGTTAATGCTTATAGATTTTTCTCAGATTCATGTTTTAAGGTTTTGAGCCTAGCTTCAAGATCATTGTTCTCATTCTTAAGGTCGATAAGCTATTTAGTTTGGCTGAGATTCTGTTCTTTCAAGACCTTGACAGTCTTTTCAAGTTTGATTTTTTCAGTCTTTAGCGAATCATTTTTATTTATGATATCTTCACAACCTTCAGCATAATGACGTATTCTATCCACTAAGATATCTTTCTCATCTTTTAAAATATTTTCAATTTGAAACATATTGACGAGAGTTGTAACTAATTCATCTTTTGAGCATGTGTTAAGATAGTCACGTACCTCTTTATGATTTCGATCTAAATCATCATCGTCATCATTATCAGCCATAAGACATACATGAGCTTGTCCATCTTCAGTTTCAGATTCGGATGATCCTTCGGAATCACTCCAAGTTGCAACCATCGCTTGTTTGTTCTTGTTCTTTTTGTAGGATTGTCTTTTCTTCTTAGGACAGTCCTTTACGATATGTTCTGTAGAACCACACTCAAAACAAGCAAGTTTGTTAGTCTTAAAGTTTGAATTAGAGTTAGAAGACTTACCTTTATTTCTAGATTTAAATTTCTTAAATCTTTTTGGCATCTTCATAATTTCTTCAAGACCTTTTGTGATCAATGCAAATGGATCTTCCTCATCATCGCTATCTTCATTTTCACTTGAAGATTCATGATGCTTCTTTGCCTTTAGAGCAAGATTTTTCATGGAAGGTATTACATCATTTTCTCCATCATCATGTAGGGTAAGTTCATGAGTTGTGAGTTTTCCAAGGAGGTCATCAAGTGATAGAACTCTCAAGTCTTGAGCTTCCTCAATGGCGGTGACTTTTGGACCCCATTTGGATCTTGGAAGACATCTCAAGACCTTCTGGACTTTCTCTGCATTAGTAAAAGTTTTGCCAAAAGAATTCAAACTGTTAGTATTCAAAGTAAAACGAGTAAACATTTCATTTATATTCTCATCCTTTTTCATCTTGAATATTTCGTATTGATGCATGAGGATGTTGATTTTTGTTTCCTTCACTTGAGTTGTCCCTTCGTATGTCACAACCAACTTGTCCCATATTTCTTTGGCACTTGTACATGAAGAAACTCGATTGAACTCAGTACCATTCAAAGCACAACATAATTGATTCATTGCTCTATAGTTTTTGGAAACCCATTCCAAATCAGTTTGTGAATATTCGGATTCAGACTTTAGTACATCATTTCCTTGAGCGTCCTTTTTCATGGGTATCTTAGGTCCTTTAGTTATGATCTCCCAAAGTTCCATATCTTGATCAATCACAAACATTTTCATCAAAGTTTTCCAATGTCAAAATTTTGTATCGCAAAACAAAGGTGGTCTTAAGCACGAACGTCCTTGAGCAAACAACCCTTCTCTTATTGGATCTATCACAAGATATTACTCTTTTTATGTGAAACTCAGCTCTGATACCAAATGAAAGTTAATAAGAGGTTGAATACTCTCTAGAGGGGGGGGGGGTGAATAGAGAGTTTGGGCTTTTTTAAACTTTGTCTGGCAGTTTGTCTCAAGAGTTTAAGGAGTCTGTCAAAACTGTCTTCTGGAACAGCTTTGAGCCAATTCGTAAACAATAACGTATGTGCGGAAAAATAAACTTTAAAGTATAACACACGATATGTTAACGAGGTTCGGTTCTAACCAACCTACTCCCTGCCTATGGGTTCTCTTTCAACCCATAGGATTTCAACGCCTTTTATTAATCCGACTTTAATACAAACAAGAAGATCTCACAATATCCTCTCACCACATTCTTCCCCTTGAAGAACCGTATTAAAAGTCTCTTTAATAAAAGCAAAATCCCAAATCTCACAATAGAGATTCACAAGTTGAACACTTTGAAAAGTATTCTTGATTAGGCGTATTAAACTTAATCTAACTCTTTTAAACTCTTAAGCCTATTACAAATGTAAGAGTTAGATGAACTAAGAATTAAGAATTACGAATTACAAATTACAACTCTTAGAGAAATTCTAAATCTTAAGTCAAGAGAGAAAGTTGTAAGAAGTGGTGCATCTTATTTCTGAAATGAAGCCTCATATATATAGTGTTACGCCTCAACACATCTTGCAAAACAAGAAGGCTCCTATCCGTTATTTTCTGTTGACCTAGTCATTCTGCGCCTGTCTTCAAGATCTTGATCTTAACTTCAATCTGACGTGTATTGACAGCTAAAATAATTTCGTCATTGTGTGCTGTAATTTGTCTTTAATATCCAATGCTATGCTGCCACGTTAGTACTCATACAAGATAATGAAAAATAAGAAAAAACCAGATTTATCAACATTTGAATAATCATTCAAATTAATTTCTATTATTAGCATTAATTCAAATCGTCATTTTCTATTTTTAGTATAAATTCAAATATTATCCTATTAATAGAAAACTCTATAACCTTGCATAACAACTAATTCAAATCAAATATAGCTGTGTACTATAATTAGCAAAACATGTGTACCTTGTACTATGTTTAATCATCAAACTAATTTAAACTCATATTTAAATTCAAGTTCAAATGTAAAACATTTAAACGTTAAACAAAAACGTGTAATAAAATATTCAAACTTAATTTCAAATAATATCCAAGTTAATTTTAATGAACCTTGACCTATTAAAATATTTCAAATATAATTTCAAGGAACATTGACCTATTAAAATATTTCAAATATAATTACGAAACTAACCTGATTGTAAACGTAATTATCTTCAAGACTTTGAAACGTATTTCAAGACTTATAAAATCAACTTTAAAATAAACTTAAGTTCTTTAAGCATATTCCTACATCTTCGAACTTAAATATATATTACTTATCAAATGTATATCAAATATGTTTTTAGACTTACTTAAACAACTAAATGTAATTACTTAATTTATTTGTTTAATCAATATGTGTTTTGAATTATCATCATTCAAGAGAATTAAGTCTTCAATCTCCTCTTATCATTATTTAAGAGAGTTGAGTCTTCAATTTAAAAATATTAATGTAAAATTATTAAGTCATTTAAAAATCATTAAAAACAAAATTTTTAAAAATAAAGTTGAAAGTCAAACCAATAGTGCATTGCGGCTAGTCGCCCATTTCACACGACTTCTAATTTTGAATTATTTTTATTTACAAATTTTAACAAAAAAACCTGAAATCACTACTTAACGCGAAAATATTTTCGAGGTTGAATTCATCGTTTATATTGTTTCATTGTTGATTTTTTTTGTGAAATTACTAGAAATAATACAACATTTTGCTTATTTTCCTACAATAATATCAACTTTTGATTAAACATGAATAATACCAACTTAGAAAGTGTTCTCTTAGAATTTTCCTAAAATTTTAAAAATCAAATCACCAGTGTATTCTGTCTATTGAAAACTATAAGAGATTATAAGACAAAAAAGGTAATTTAGCTGAAAAACTAAAGTTTGTATTATTCTCGGAAAAAACCCTTTTAATTGATGTTATTCATGGTTAATCAAAGTTGGTACTATTGTAGGCACGATAATTTTTTCTTTTTTTTTTGAAAGGTACCTAATAATTTATTAATAAAAAATGTCAAACGACATGTACAACTGAGTAACAATTGATCAAATACATGACAATTTTAGTCAAACAAAATTTCATATAATACAATTCACGATCATTATAAAGGAGATCTAACATTGAAGCATTCCTATATCACATTGTTGTTTGATACAGTCTCCTTCGAAGAGGTATTTTGATTTGATGTGGCTTTGAAATGGAGATGAGTTTGATAGAATTGATTGTAGTATTAGAACTGACGCCCGTAGTGACGTCATATACCTTTTTACCACTAAATTGGAAATAAGACTTCAAACTCTCACCATTAGAGATTTTAAAATCCAATATATAGGTAGATCCAATTCAATAATAGATAGAATAACGCTATAATATAGAGAAAAATAAATTTTATTTGAACTAAAAATGAAAAAAATAAAAATAAAGAGAATAGAGGCCGGCTAACTATCAACCATAAAGTTGATAGTAGTTCCAAAATAGACAATGAAAGCTAGAGTATTTGAGAGAAAGAATGGACAGAGAAGAGAGCAAGGGTAGGGTTTCGATGATAGCCTTTACTTTAGAGAAAAGTTAGAGAAAAAGAAAAATAAAAGAGTTTAAGGCAATTTAAGAAATTCAAAATATATAAAAGTGGCAACACAGAAAGAAGGTGGCAAAAATCAAGACCATATTTTTTTTCTTCAATACATGAAATATTTTATAGGTAATCAACGTGTGAAATGAATAATTATGATTACCCACTCTAAGATACGACATTTAGAAGAATTCTCCAGGTGCACTAGCAGATGATGCCGCATTCCGATCATTATGATACAGCGTAATCCAACGGCTTCTTGAAATTCATGCCCACCAACTCTAACCACAATCCTAAATGCTGCACTTCACTCATTATGATACAACCTACCGCTATAAACAAACAATGTTTGCACATTGATGTGGTTATTTGAGTTAGTTCCTTTGTTTTATAATACTTGCTACTAAGTGCGACATGTTGTGTTGGAAAATGTAATTATCAGTAGCAAGTATTATGAAACAGAAGAAGTATTAGATTAATTTAAAATTAAATGTTCAAGTCGATATATTTTAGATTTATGTTTATATTGTTTTTTAAATTGACATCATAGAATTCATTTGAAAATAGGAGATTTAATTTTGTTATTCAAATTCAAGAATTGTAAATGACACCTATATGCTTGAAATTTGCAAATTTTGATACTTTACCAAATTTTATATTGTTATTGCAAGTCTAGAGCTGTTCAAATGTGACCAGACTCGAAAATCCGAATCGAAACCGAAAGTTAACCGACCTGTTTCTTTTTTAGGTTTATCGAACCGACATTGTCCGAACCGAAGTTGCGCCTGAACCGATTTACGATCGAAAATCATAAAATGGAACCCGAACTGCGACCGATTTTTATAACCGACATATAACCGTTAACCGAGATTACCGGAACCTAATAGTGACCGACCCGAGTCATACTCGACCCAAATCATGCTCAAAACCGAACTTGATCTGGCTAAAACCGACTTAACCCGAACGAATTTTTAATCGAAATGTTGTAAACCTAAACCAATTTTTAACATATAGGTATGATCAACTCATACTCAATCATCTTATTAGTTAATCTAATAAAGTAATAGAAATTTTAATAAATTAATTTTATACATACATGATTTCATATATTTAGAGTTAATAATCCATGGTCAATGTTTATTTAACTATTTTTAATAAATTTAGATGAAAAATGATAAAACTTTAATTTTAATTTAGTGTCAAACAAGTAAAAGGAACAAAGTAATAATCACTAACTGATTTGCATTTTAACTATTTTTCCTTAATTAAGGGGAATCTTATCATCAATTAAAAAATGTCTAACAACTTAATCTGATATTGGCTCGATCTATAGTAATTAGTAATTCGTAGCCGAATTCTACTGGAAAATAAAACCCAAACCCCATCTGTACCCGGTAAAATCGAACCAATTATTAATCGATGACAGTCCGAGACCGATTGACTACTCGACATGAACTTCAATCGACACGAACCCATGCTAACCTAATAGCTCAAATAACTAATCTTCAACCAAATCGTGACTAACCGACCTGACCCAAGTGTGACCCGCCGTAACACGCATCCGAAAAAAAAACCGATCCGAAATACAATTGAACTGAATGACACCCGTCTGAAACCGACCCGATCACCCAAACAAACATCTCTATGCAAGTCTATGAAATTGACTCAATTTCACATTTCACCAAAATCAAAATTTGCCAAACATAGTATTTTGCTCAATTCAACATTTGGAAATGAATTTCAAGTTGCCAAACATACCATTAATTCATTTTGAAGTTTGGTCAAAGTTATAGTTAATTATAAAGTTAGATAAATATTAAATTGTCGGGTCTATGATGGACAACTCTACTCCCACCTATTACATTCAATTATTTGAAACCCACATAGATAAACAACTAACTTTAAGGGCTTGAATGAGCCAAAATATACTTATGTAGTATTTCTTATTTTTTTCGAATTTGAATAGTTGCTACAATTTCTATAGTAATTATACTGTTTATTAATTAGTCTGATTTGTATATTTTTCTCTATGTATTTGTAAAATATAGTCAAGTAAAATCTTGTTTAATTCATTTTATTGCATATTTTCATAATATTAAATTTTTAGAATTTTTTATCATAACAAATTAAAAGTATTAATGACTAAATCGTGCATTAAATAACGTGAAAATAAAAAATGTATAACTATTAAAATCCTCAATTAGAGTTTACATGTAATTTTGTATTCCGGCTATAGCTAATATAATTGCCAAATTGTGTAACGTATCATAAATTCTGTACAGCATGCCGGAAAATAACGGGGCACATCTACTTTAATGGTAAGGGTAAGATATTGATGACGGGACAACGGGATATGGTCTGCTACGTGTCATATTATGGCCACGCCGACAGTCGTTATCAATAGAAAGGTTCCCACTGTTTAAATGCTCCAATTTAGCCGTCCACATCATTTCTCTCTTTCATTTTATTTGACTTCATTATTAGCCACTTGTACTTTTTGATGTCAGATATTCTTAATCAGTCATCGTAATTTGTAAATTATTAAAAAAATAAATTAAATAGCAATAAAGTAAATAAAATAAATATTAATAAATTAACTCGTAAAAGTCCAACTTAATAAATTCTTTAATAATTTGTCAACATTACTAATTACTGTTATTTACTTAAAGCACTTCTTTTAAGCTACGAAAAAAATTGATTATATAGCTACGAAAAAAATAAACATTTTGATTTTGAAATAAAGCCATCAAACAATGGAATTAGCTATGATACAAAGAAGACAGCAGATCAGTAACATCATAAGGCAGTAAAGAGGCGCCAATTTCAAACAGGAAGCAAGAGTAAACAAAAACCCAAAAATTTCAAAATGGCGCCAAGTAAGAGAACAGACAAGTAAAAATCAGAGGCGGCAAATCCCAAAACCAGGAACGGAACAAAACAGTAACTATTTAAGGAGAGCATTAAATAAAGAATAGATCATCACTAATTAATTTCCACCAACCAAAATTCAAGTACAACCATGGAAAAAACAAGAGAGCTAGATAATTATAGTAGGAAGAAAATAATGTATGAACTTTTATTGTCAGTCAATAGTAAAGGGAAGCCAGCACACGGGGTCATCGGTGACATGTCGAAGAAGCACAATGTGAGTAGGAAGACAATATCAAGGATTTGGGGACAGATAAAGCACCAACAACAACAGAATCAATTTCCAATCAATTTCAACAGTAAGAGGATCGGGAAGAAGTCAAGGACTGAGATTCCTTTTGATGACACAAAGTTCAAGGGACTTAAAAAGGCGAAAAAGACAAGTCAAACCGTAGTTGCAAGGCCCATGGGGGTTAGTCAAAGCACAGTTAGGAGATGAAAAAAGAAGAAGTGCATTCAAAAGCACACCAATGCAATAAAACTGTTGCTTGATGACGAAAATAAACTCAACAGGTTAATTTTTTTGTCTTACAAGTTGCATTTTAGATGAGCACACAAGCAAATTCAATTTTAATGACATGTCAAATGTAGTGCACATAGATAAAAAGTTATTTTACCTCACTAGGACACAACAGACATAGTATCTCACACTTGGAGAGGTAGAGCCACAAAGAGAAATCCAATCAAAACGATATGTGCCTAAGATCATGTTTATGTGTGCTGTTGCTAGACCAATCTTTTCTAATGAAGGTGAACTGATTTTTGATGGAAAGATGGAAAGATAGGCATATTTCCTTTTACACAAGAAGTGCCAGCACAAAGAAGTTCAAAAAATCGAAAGAGAGGAGTGCTAGAGACCAAACCCATACAATCAAAAATCAGCATACAATTATGCATAGTTGGTTAAGGCAATGAATGCAGCATTTGAGAGCTACAACCAAATGCATTAAAGTTTGTATGGATCACTTTACAAGCATATAAAGTTGAGGTTATTAAGAACTTAGGTGGTATAGATTATCACATTCCACACCTGAACAAAACTAAGCTTGCAAGGGAAGGGAGACTTCCACATTGTTTGGGGGTACGAAGGGAAATTATTTACGAGGCACTTCGTTATTTGGACACAAAGGTGGATCAAAGTACATTTGAGGTCATCTTATTTTATTTGGGAAGCAAAGATGAACATTTTTTTTCATAACAACAATTAACAACAGCACCAACAGAAACACCAGCAACAACAAAAAAACCAGCACCAACAGAAACACCAGCAACAATAGAAACATTAGCACCAACAGAAACAATAGCACCAACAGAAACAACAGTAACAACAGAAACAACACCAACAATAGAGAAAACAGCAACAACAGAATCAACAACAACAACAACAGAGGAAACATCACCAACAGAATCAGTAATAGCGGCATACGCATCAACATCAAAACAACCAGCACCAGTAGCATGAACACAAGTATCATGTATATATGACATATATGAGTATACTTTTGGGTTACATGTTTATATTCACTTTTGGGTTAACTATGTTAGGTAAATGTTTAGGTGTAAATATGATGTAGCAAAAAAACATCATCAAGTTGTTTAACCATAAACAATTAAATGAAAATGACAGCTTCAAAAGGTTATTGATGACTTCAAAATAAAATCGAAAAAATTCATCTCAGAGAAAAAAATGTTCTCATCACAGATGCCCCATAAACCATAGTAATTGCCTCGTAAATCTGGTAAGAATATAGCCTCCTAAACATGATGTTTTGTGGCTTATGAACTGAAAACCCTAGATTGGTGGCAAAATAAGTTGATTTAGGGTTTTTGTAACTATAATCAAATGTTTAACCTCAAAAAAAAAAATCATAGGGCAAAAAATCAGAACACCAACATAGACATGCATACCGTAAAAAACACATACACAAAATCATCATAAGTCAAAAAGGAAAGATTTATCTATACGAGAGAATGGTCCTTCAACATCAAAATCAGACATCAAATCATCATCATCCAGTGATTCTTCAGTTGAGGAAGGGAACAAGTTCTCAATATAAAGATCTTGCAGATCTAGTTATAAATCAAACACCCTCAATTTCTTCATCGTCAGAAGTTAAAGTTCTTCCCCAATTAGGATCCTTTCAACAGAGCTCGTAGGAGATGGAGGAGCTCGATTGTAGAAGTCAAACCAAGGATTAGGTGGACCAACTAGATCACTAACCACGAAAGACAAGAACTAGGTGACTTCATATTCGAAAACCTAGAAGCAGCATACACAAAAAACCCAGATTTGAAAAAACCCCAAACGTATTAGGATTTCAATCGAACACCAGAAAAGAGAAAAGAGAGAGAGGAGAAGGGAGATGATGAAGGAAAATCGACACACAAAGTGAAAAAGAAGGAAGATAAAGAAAAATCGAGACACATAGTAACAATGGAGATGAAGGAAAAACTTATTTGAAATCAAAAGGATTATTAAAAGGATTAAAACAAAACTTTACATTTCATTTAGAAATTTCAAAACTCAAAGATTACAGTAAGAAATTTCCATAAGAATTTCAACTTTCATTTCAATTATTGTAATTTGATGAGTTTCACAATAACATGTGTACACATGTTAGTATGTTGGAACTTGTATATATGAAAGTTACATGACCTATATTTTCTCCACTTTATTATACTTACTAGTACTAGTGATATTTTTCCATCAAATATATTATTACTAGTTGCAAGTATTTCAGAATGAAGGTAATATGCAGATATAAAAGATGTGTTACAATATGACGTTTCAACTTTCACTTGTGATTCTCGAGATCTAGTAATCAATTTTTGCCGGTAGGGTCGACTCTGAGATTTTAAGAGTTCAGGGCGAAAAATAAATTGTGGACCCTAATGAAATATTTCCTCCGTTTCATTTTACTTGCAAGTTTATGATATAAAAATTTATTATGAAATAGAACTAAAACAAAACAAAGGAAATACAAAAACATAGTATAAAAAAATTCTATATCTATAATGTTGGATGTACTAACCAATACATAATATAAAATTCAATAAGATGTTTCTATGAGAAATTTTTAATGCAACATCACTAATAACAAATCTAAATCAAGATATAATCTTTATCGCAAAGCAAAAATTGATTTAGTAATCCCCCAAGAAAAAAAAGTTATTTTAGTAAATGAACCTACATTATATTTATAATAAGGACAAGATAAAGCATGCTTTTAAAGATGGGGTTACATAATTTAATATCCTGTTAGCCAAGTATAGCCGAAACATATATTAAAATATTACAACTCTAAAAGGACTACATATAAGTTTATAGAAGAACTGTATTTATTATCAAAAAATAAAAGAAAAACTATTTAACACCTACAATTTTAATTAACTCAAAACCAACAAATATAAAATAGCTTAGTCAAATAAACACTTAAACAAAGCATTAAAAAAAAACATATCGTCTTGTATGAGATCGTCTCACGATGAAACGAGTTTATATAATAGCCCATTTCTTCAATTGATTACTTTAATATCATAAGTAATCGTTTTAAGGTTATAAGTAATCACTATAAGACTATAAAAAGTAATTATATTAAAATTATAGGTGATGACTTTAACGTTATAGGTGATCATTTTAAGACAAAAAATATATATTGTGTCAGCTTAATAAAAATAATCTTACCGTGAAACCGTATCATTTAAGAATTAGTGAAAAAGAAAATAGAAAAAATTTAAACAATTCATATATATATATATGAGATTTATATTCACATCAAAAAAATTCACAAACATATGTTGTATACTTGAAAGCAACCATTATTTGAAAAATAAAATCATATTTTCCTAAAACAAGATGAAACATTTCAAAAAATGATTGTGTGTAAAAGGTAGGGATGCAAGAGAGTTATAAAAGCCTCCTTTTGATGATTACAAATAAATTAGGTAATGTACGCACAACTAAACTTTAATTTATTAATGCATCCACTGCCACTATAAAAGAAAATTAAATTTTTACCACTTTTTTCTATAAAAAGGAAGAAAATCATTGTTCCTAATTTAGATGCAATCCTTGTTTGTTAAAGTTGAAATAGACAAACCTCACCACACTCTAAATTTTAGGTAGAAAAGTGAAAAATAAAGGATATAAAAAGAAAAAAAAACCAAGGATTGGAAGAATCTTTAGAAAATGGACTCATTAAATTTGTTTGGAAGGATGGTCTCAGTAAATTGGAGGAAAAGCCTAAAATTATGTCCTAAAGAAAGCGGTATTATGCCTTTAAAACTTAAAAAGTGTTGGTTGTATCATTATAGGTAGAGGTATTTAAAATAAACCTAATAACTCGAAATTTATCCGACTTTATAATTGAATTAGATTTGACTCGACTTTAAAAATGATTTATAATAATGTAAAAAATAAGTATAACTAAATTTTAAGTCGATTTGAAATACCTAACTCGAAATCAACCTGAAGACCCGAATGAGCAAGTATACTTGTAGGCCATGCTTCAAATTTTAAAACAATTGTTGAATTAAGTTTACATGATCAATGACGTACAATCCTCACAATTTCTCTAGGGCATAGTGTTTTTTATGTAGAAACTAGCCATTGTGTTTTTTAGGGATAAACTTATCTAGATACCGGAGTATGATTTAATTTAATTTAATTTAATTTAATTTAATTTAATTTAATTGATTATTAATCTTATAAAGTGGACATTCTTATCAACCATATAATTTAATTTAATTGATTATTGATAAAGGAAAACAATAATGTCAAATGAAGCACTCATTGTTCGTTGGAAAGAATGGAACCCCTCTCAATTAAAAAATAACAACCGTTGCTGTTTGATTGTCCATAATTTTATGACTGGCGGTTGTAAATTTATATTTATAGAATAATTTTTTTACTAAAATAACCTCACTAAGTTTATAAAATACCATAATATAATGTATTTATTTCGTAATTCAATTTGCATTATTTGTTATTTTGACATCTTATTTAATTTGCATTATTGTTATATTTAGACAATGATCCACTACTTCATTTTAATCTCATCCTGGCATTTTAACATTTTTTTTAATTTCATACATATAATTTATTATCTCTCTTCATTTATTACCATTATTCATATATTTTTTTAAAATACTAACTTTCTCTTTGGATCAAAGCAAATAGAAAAGAAGAAGGTATAATTTAAAATAATAAAATAATGATATTAATAAAATTCACCTTGAGGTGAATCAAATAAATTTTCATTTGACTATATGTTTTGACTTATGAAAAGATAAAAAATAAATTATGAGTGAATGTTAAATAGTATTAAAAAATCAAATGAGACAATAATATTTAGGAAAATAATATATACAGCCCTAAGGAGTAAGGGTTGTATATAAGGAAAAATCTTGTATTTTATCTACATAATTTAATATTATTTTTATTTTAAAAACATAAGAATTTAATTATACTTTATTGATTTAGCATTCATTCTTTCTTGGAAAGTTAAAATAATTATATAAAATATTAATTATTTTTCAATTTCTATATTAGATTCTTTTTAAAAATTATAATTATTAATGATAAAGAGGACTTTTTAATTTAAATAAAAAAATGATATATACAGCCCTTAGGGCTGTGTATAAGAAAAAATCTTATATTTAATATAATTTATTTAATTTAATTTATTTAATTTAATATTATTTTTGCTTTTGAAACATAAATATTTAATTATATTTTACTATTTTATCATTTATTATTTCTTGAAAAGTTAAATATCATTATATAAAATATTAATTATTTTTCAATTTCTAAATTAGTTTCTCTTATAAATTTAAAATTATTAATAATAAAGAAAATTTTTTAATTTTATATACAACCTAAAAGCTGTAAATATCATCACCCTAATATTTAATAGGACACTTATTATCATCAATAACATAAAATCTCATTTACCTATTTCCAACGCATTAACTATTGTGCATGTGCAAATATACACATATATTAAATATAATTAAGGATAATATACACAGTCTTAGTAAGAAAATATTTAATATTTTTTTAATAGTAATTTAATATTATATTTGCTTTGAAAATATCAAATATATTATTATATTTTATTATTTTACTTTATAATTCATTCTTTTGAAAGTTAAAATAATTACATAAAAAATTAATTATTTTTAATTTTCATGTTAGATTTTCTTGGAAAATCAGTTGTGCCAAATTTCATGTTCCCAATTAATGTATATTTACCGTCTTATATTTTATGTAATTATTTTATCGTCTCAACAAACTCGCTTTATTATCAAGGGAAATCCTAGTACATTAGGTGTCCAATAGTGATAATCTCATCATGAAGCTGTGATCATTTGAGATTTGTATTAAATTAGTAAAATAACTGGAGTTCAACAATATTAAGTTTACTTTAGTAAAATACTATTCAAGTAATAACAAACTAATTAAGTGATGTGAACCGAACAGTAACAAATTAAACGTAGATGTCAATTATGTTTTCTAATAACAAACAAATAAAAAATACTATCACCATTCTTTAATGTTCTTCTCATTTAAAATATTCTATTTTACGTAGTTTTTGAGAGATATATAGAACTTACTATATCCATGTAAGATTTCATTAGATTCGTTTTAATATATACTTTATTATCATTGAGGCGTAATATATAAAAGTTTTTAAAGCAATCTTTAATCCTCAACGTCTAAAATATTATAATATTTTATGATACGTAATTATAGACGTTGAGGCTTAAAGATTGCTTTAAAAACTTTGTAAACGGAAATAACAAAAAAAAAAAAAAAAACACTGGGAGCAGTAAACTTCTAAATTTATTCAAAATGTTAAAATAAATTTATGTTCATTTTATCTTTTCTCAAACAAACGAGATGTAAAAATGTTATCAAAACTAAAATAAATTAAATTACAATTAATTTGACTTTTTGTAAAGGAAAAATTGTCATGACTAATCAACCCATTCTCCATTGTTTGCAAATAATCTAATCTTTTGAAAAATTTTAAATAATTCAACCTTTGCATACTTTTTGTTGCGAATGGACCTTTATTGCAAAAAATCGATTATAATAGGTAAATCCTATATCGTTTTAACTAATTCAAACACCTTTTATTTTTAATTGAAAAACCTCTTTGACCTTCATGGAAATTTTCATCTATCTCTTCCTCATCCTTTCTAATTCAACTAACAATTAAATATTCATCTTTTTCAATTTCGCTCTCTCAATTAGGGATTTCCAAGTTCATTCTCCAACTTTGTTTTGAAACCATGCTCATATTTCACATAATTTTCGAAAATTAAATCGATATTTCAAAAAGAAAAGGAATTAGAATTCATACCTTTTAAAATTGTTAAGATTTTCACAAAATTAAAAATGTAAAAGAATTTTTTTTCTCTTCAAAATTTTAAGATTGAATAGAGTTACTCTATGAAAGTAAACTTATAAAGTAGGAGGAGGATAACCTCTTAAATATAACCGCTAAAATAACTAGTTACATAATTTAGTCAAACCTTAAAACTAAAAACCTAACTACCCACCCTTGACTAGGGCTGAACATGGTTTGGTCTAAATCGTAAACCAAACCGGACCAAACCGTAATTTAAATATTTGGTCTGGTCTACGGTCTAAATGGTCTGGTCCGATTTTTTTTTTTTTTTAAAACGGTTTACGGTCCGGTCCCGGTTTTAAAATTTTCAGACCAGATCGGACCGTAAAACCGTAATAAATTCCATTTTATTTAAAGTTTTAAATGTTAATATCTTACTTTACTACTCCTATTATACCATTATTAATCAATCCCTTCTCATTCTGCCTCCCCAGTCTCCTCGATCCCTTCTCGTTCTCCCTCCCCAGTCCGGCAGTCCCCTCGATCCCTTCTCTAGTTTTCCTTCTCCCTCGTTCCTTCTCGTTCTCCCTCGATCCCTTCTCGTTCTCTCTCGATTCCTTCTCCTTCTCCTTCTCCCTCGATTCGTTCCTTCTTCTTCTCCCTCGATTAATCTTTGAAGATTTCTGAAGCTGTGCTTTGCTTCTGTGTTTCTTTGAGGCTTCGACGCTCCTCCTTCAACACTTCACCACGAAATCTAGAGTAGAATCTCGTAATGTAAGTATATTGGTTGATTTTTTTATTTTTTAGGGTTTTTTTTATTAGTTGTTGTTTAAATTCGAAGATGAATCTCCATTTTCTGTTGAATTTGAATTTGGAATTTGAATTTCATGAAGTGATGTTGAATCTCCATTTTCTGGGTTGATTGAAATCTGAAAAATTTGGGGGGTGTAAAATTTGTAATTTTAGTGAAAAATTAATTAGGTTTTCTTTGTTTGGGGATTCTTGAGATTGAACTTTAAGTCTGTTTTGTTACTCCTAATTGTGGGTGGGGATTTAATGGTGCTGGGCTGCTGGCTGTTGGATTTTATGGTGTAAAATTTAGTCTGTTGAATCTCCATTTGTTGGATTCTTGACATATAAAAGTACCTTTTTCAAAATCATAAAAAAATTAGCATATGTTGATATGTTGATATGTTGTTGATATTGGTTGATATTGTAGACTAAATAGATTCTTGAATATTGATTGAAAACAGATTGTTGATGTTCATAAAAAAATACAAAAAAAAAAAAAAAAAAACCGTAGACCAGACCAGACCAGACCGTTCTAGAACGGTCTGGTCTGGTGTCTTGACTGGTCTGGTCTGGTCTGGAAAATTTTCAGACCGGAATTTCTGGTCTGGTCTGATTTTTCTGTCAAACCAGACCAGACCGGACCGTGTGCAGCCCTACCCTTGACCACTACTCCCACTTCTCTCAGTTACTACCTAAAATAACTACCCAGCTGCTCAATACACTAACCCCATACCCCATTACTATTAGAGGAATAACTCCCAAAATCCTAAAAAGACCGCTATAAATACCCTTTTAATCTACAACATGTTACATAGATTTACTTTCATTCACTGAAACTCTGTTAAAATCTTCTATCTATTCATATCATTGTTTTGGGCCTGACTTAAGCATCACAGAGACTTTTCGGCAGACTTAAATTAATCTTTCTTTGTGGTTGCAGGTAGTAGATTTTGAGCAGTCAGATTACTATTCACACTTAAACAAGCATGTTTTTAATACATTTAGCCCTATTATAAATTTGACAGTTTCTATATAGAAAACACCACTTATCGTTTATTCTTTAATAAACTCACTACAACAAATTTAACTTTTCGCGATATTGGATTTAGTGGCATTAAAAAAATGCTACTGCTTTATATTTTTAGTGTAATAGTTGTTGATTTTTATTTTAAGTTTCATTACAAAGTGATTTAGTGACACTTTATTTGACCTTTAGTAGCGGCATATATGTAATTGTTACTATAGTCTTTAGTGACATTATGAGAAATATCACTAGATCCTATGTTGCGAAATGTTTTAGTATGATTTTTTTATTATGCTGCTAGAGAGTCTAATAAATGTCACTAAATTCACTATATATACTATTAGAAATTTGAAGTAATGACATTTAAATTAAATGCCATTAAAAAAAATTATGATGTGGTGACTCACCGATTAGATATATCTACTTAAAATAAATTCACTTGTTTATAACCATTTTCAAAGCTTCTTTGTGATCAAACAATAAGAAATAAATAGTAGTAGTTGAGTTTATTTTCAACAATTATATCAAATAAGTGGATTTATTTAATAATTGAATTTATTTAAGCGAAGCAAAATTGATTTATTTTGACAATTTACGTTGAACTATTGTAATTCTTTTATTATAGAGCTCTTTATCTGAGTTCAAGAACTAAAAATTTGATACACCAACACAATAATATCTTTTATCAGAAAAATTAAAATCCTAAATCAATTTGATCTATCCTAACCTTCAAAACAATACCATCTCAAAATTACCCAACCAATTCAATCAACCATTTTGTATTAATTATTTTACTTTCATTTTATAATTTTGGATTTACCAAACGTCTTTTTTTTTCTTTTTTTTTGCTATTTATTCAAACAAAAATACAAAAGTCAAAAGTCAACAAAAAAGTTTAAAAACATTAGGTAAATTTCATGTGGTAATCCTAAAATTTCGGCTTTTCCATGTAACAGACAAACCTTTTATAATCCACATGATGACCTTGTTCCACGTGGTAGACAGAAGGAAAGTTTTTTTTTTTTTTGTCAATTTTACGCTATTTTTATCCAATGTAATGATATTTTTTCAAAAATTAAACATCGTGATCACCCCTAATTGACCACATATTTCAAAATTCAGTCGAAAAAATACTTAATTTAACCAAAAACTTAACATTTTATCTATTACATAGAAAAATTGAAAGTTTAAAGTCACCACGTGGATTTTAAAAAAACTTTATGGAAAAGACAAAAACTCAGAGTCACCACGTGAAGTTTTCCTAAAATACTAATTATTCCTATATCAAAAAGAATTTAAAAATGTATGAATAAGATTAAATAAAGTGGTATCGTACCTTTACGAATAATCAAGAAATAAAACAATTCATATATTTTAAATTTAAAAATAAGACAAATTAAAAATGACTGATATATATATATATATATATATATATATATATATATATATATATATATATATATATATATATATATATATATATATATATATATATATATATATATATATATATATATATATATATATATATATATATATATATATATATATATATATATATATATATATATATATATATATATATATATATATATATATATATATATATATATATATATATATCTTAAGAACTTAACGTACGCTTATTGATTGCCATCTCTAGCTCTTTCCTCCTCAATCAAAGAAATAAGAAATTGATCACCAACATTATTGTTTCTACAAGATAAGATTACAAAAAGAAGCAATATCATATAATATAATATAATATTATTTAATTTATAGTACGATGCAATAATATCTTTGGAATAATCATACTTCCTCTGTCCTATTTGATTAGCATTAAAGAGAGGATAGTTTTTAAGAATGTGGTAATAAGTGAAGAGAAAGAATGAATTGTGTGGATGAAATTAAAAAAGAGTTAAAATGTATAGATAAAATTAAAAGAAAGTGGTGGGCCATCACCCAAAAATAAAAATAATGCAAATTAAATAGAACGGATCAAAATAGAAAATACTACAAATTTAATAGGACGGAGGGAATAATTCATAATTAATTACCAACTGTTTAGCTAGTAACCAAATTTTATTGGCCAATCTTTGTGCCATTACCATAGAGCTAGCTCCATACAAACAAGGATTATCACAATTCATTATTTCATACTTTCTGACTTTAACGAAGATATATTCTTAAATATCTATCAATTTGAGTTAAAAAAAATAGGTAATAATGAAATAACCTAGCTACACAAGTTAGATGCTTGACTATAGAGCTAAAGTTCCCTTAATTTAAATAACTTTGATAGGGAATGAAATTGATTGTTGAGATATTTTGAACATGTTCAATATGTTTAATTGCGTATGATCTAAAATATTAAGCGTTTTAATATTAAATTACGTAATATATGTTTTATAGTTTACAGATAAAAAATTATTAGAAAATATCATACTTTTTAAAATTGCATAGGATCTTCAAAGAATTATCAATTTTTACTTCGCCTCTTATTGATTGTATTTTTGGTATAGCCAATAGCTATACATTGCACTATTTAAAATATTTTTGATATGGAATGGAATTCATTGGTTGTATTTTTGCTATAGCCAATACACATATTGCACTACGTGTTTGTGGTTAAAGACTAGGAAAAGTCGTCTTAAACAGTTTTAGGACCCTGAAAATTTATGAGTTTTATACAAAATAATTTAATATACTTTTTCTATTTTTCAGTCATTGTAGTTTCGTTTTGAGGTATTTGTAAAATAATTAAAAAGAGAAGTAGCATTTTGGGTGCCTTTATAAAACTATCCGTATGTGATCCTTTATTTTTAAAGTTAATACATTTAATGAGAATAAGACACTATAATGTGATCGATTTTCCTCATAATTTCTTGGTTTGAGGGGGAAAGTCAAGTGTAACTATTGAAAAACCAAAAAAAATTAATTAATAGAAAATCATCAACAAATGTTTTTTTGATAGAAATCTCTAAAAACTTGGTCTACCCTTTAAATATTATTATAAAAAATCTAATCAAAATAATAATAAAAAAAATAATATTGAATTAATAAGAGTCACATCATCATTACAATTGAGAAATAAAAATGTGAACAAGACTAGAAAAAGAAAAAATTTTGATTATTCATACGATGAGATGTCGATGTTAAAATAACTTTTTTACAAGTGTAGAGCCCATCACAATAAAAAACTGAATAGTTATTTACGGTACTTTTATTTTGAAAACTGAATAGTTATTTACGGTAGTTTTATTTTGAAAACGCGTATATCTGAAGAGGTGGAGTAGGAGGTGGGGATGGTGGTAATATTTATTTTTAAGTTTATGAGTTTGGTATCCTTTAGTGCGAAGACAATTAGCAATCTAATTCGTATCTAATGACATCATAAAAATCCATCTAAGACAAGATATAAAATATAAAAAAATGATGTTTGCTTTTCCTACTTTAATTAGCAAATTATGAATATGACTTTGGTATTATATTAATAGAGATTCTTTCCCATTGTTTCCACTTTGGAATCAACTCTTTTTTCATTGATTGAGCTAATCATTTAATTAATCTAAAATCATAATCAATTGTTAATAAAATATAATTGCACGGCTATCACTTTCTTCTTTATCTTTTTGTCCCTTTTTTTTCTTCTACCTTCCACTTTTGGCTTGACCGGTCTCACCAACCGTATAACATGTGGTTTATAATTATTGCTATTTACTAATTAAGGAAAAATATTTTATTTAAATCTCAATTTGCTTATGCATAGGGATGCTATCATGCTGGAAACATAATGAACACACACAAATATTAAAAAAAAAATTAAATAAATAATGAGTATATTTTTTTTTTAATTTAGTTGGGCACAAGCAAAAGACTTATATCACAAAGGATTTATGATATTTTTATTAGAAAAAAGTTGATTGTCATTTAATTTTATGAAAATAAATACAAAATACAATTAAGCGTTTAGAAAATAAGATAATTACACAATAATTATCAAACTAAGAATATTTACACCACAATCACATTATTCTATTCTATCATGATTGTATTTTGTATTTATTCTCATATATTCTCATATCATGAAATTAAATTGCAACTAAATCATTTCTAATTTTATTAACATTATTTGACATAATCAATGCGTTATTTTAAACACATTAAAATAGAACTACATCCAATGTATTTAATATTTTGCTTCATTTGATTCTTTTACATTAAATTAAATTGATAATATCTTTAATTATACATAATAAAAAGTTGATATTAATAATTCTTACATTAAGATAAATCAAATAAGATCTCACTTTATTATATTTTAACTTATAGATTAATAATAAAATAAAAATTAAGAGGAATTTATCAAATGTGCCAAAAATAAGTGTTGCAAAATTAAGACGAATTGAGATTATATATAACCAAGTTAACTTAAACATTGTAAATTCATTTATCCTTCATTTGTAAAAACAACAATATTTATTTTCACATATAAGGAGACATGTGCAAGACTCACACTTCTATTACAGTAGATTTTTGTATGAGGGAAGATGATAAAGTATAAAATTAATCATGTGTATTCTAATTTTCAATTTAAATTTTTAGTAAAATTAGTTCTTCAAAATACTTTTAGGATTACACAGTTTAGGAGTGTTCTCTAGCCGAGAGACTCTTTGGCCATATTCTCGTTTGTGGGTATGAATTGTCGATTTCTTTCCTCCTAAGACCTATTTCTGATCTACATATATTGATTTTATCTTCTCTATAATCAAATTTATTTTAATTGAATATTAATGGATAAAGTTCGATTCAGAGAATTAGCAATTGCTAAAATATTATAATTATAATTCAATTTTCCAACATCAATAAGGTGAATATTGATAACGACATTAGTAAATATCAAAAATTATAAGGCCTATTTATCCATTGTTCATTTGTTCTATAAAACAAAGACAGGAGAAAATAACATGGGTGAAGCAGATGGGGGCTAGTAGGGGCCCAACTCTCTTTGCCCATCCTTATGACCTATTTTAGTTTGATCCTTGTAAATTTGTTGATGATAAATTAATTTTATAATTATTAGCATAAAGTAATGTTTGAGACGGTCAGACGTATATTATATTTGAATTAAATAATCTAATAATAGAAATTTTAAGCATAATAAATTTTTATATAGACTCGTCTTACGGTAAAATTATCTCATATAATAATTTGTATTTTAGTAGTTCAATGCTAAGGAAAGCTTTATTATTGCATGAGATCAAAAATGATTTATGTCTTCTTGATTGCAACTTTCTAATAATAACTTTGCATCATATATTTTCCACCCTTTATTTTTTACCTTGTAGATTTTCTTCTAAAAACAAATACGTCAGAGAACATGGTGATGGCTAGGAATGGGCATGGATTGGATTTTGGATCGGGTTCAACTAGATTCAGATCTAGATCCTAAATTTTTTATTGGATCCAGACTCGGACCCAGATCCGTAGAGTCTGAAAATATTGGACCCGGACTTAAACCCTTAGGGTCTGGATCTGGGTCCAAAACAATTTTCTTTTTCCTAAAAGTTTTTTAAAAATATATTATGAAGTACAATTTCGACCATTCACATGAAATTATTTAAACGTTTTCGACTAACGAGGATCTTTTAATACTTTATACTAATTGAGCGAATAAATATATGAAGTTTTCCAACATTCAATATCTTGTAACGAAATATTTATAAAGTCTTTCAGTTTTCGAGTATAGATACAATCACCATATTTTAAATTACATAAGCCGACAAAGTTCAAAATTACGTAATGTTCAGAAATATAACAAAATTTCAAATCAAATAATTAAATACACATGATAGCTAATATATAATTTTTACAAAAAAGATGTAAATGGGTCTATGGGTCGGATCTGGGTCTCAAACGTGTAGACCCGGACTCGGATCTGGACCCCAAGGTCATGGACCTAGATCCGACCTGAATCCACAGGGTCCAAAAATAGGTGGACCCAGACCCTTAAAATTAGGGTCGGGTCGTGTTGGGTCTAGACCCTTGGGATCCAAGACCCATGCCCATCCTTAGTCATGGCCATGATCATCAACCCAATATCCCGCACAAACTTAAGGGTGAGGTAGCGAATAAATTATATCTGTATCCCCTTAAAGGATAGGGCAGGGAAAATATTCACAATCAATCAGTAAAACCTCCAAGTAAAAGATTCATACAAAATAAGAGATGAGTAGCACCAAAATAATAATTTATCAGAATTTCATAAATTTTAAAAAAAATAATCATAAGAGAAAAAACTCAAGAACCCTAAGCACAAAAATGGCTTTTATTTGATACACTAGAACCCCACAAAAATGCAACAATGACAAGATGGTAGATATGAGCTAGCTGTAAAGAGAAATTGAGATAGATAAATTGTTAGATAGAATTGTAGTATTACTATTGAAGGATATATGGATATGACTAGTAATAAGAATGATAAGGAAAAACTTTTAAGTAAATCTTGGAACTATGTTCATTATTATGGAGGATGGGGAGCCATCCATTACAAGCCATAAAGTTATATTTTGAGGCTTTTCAATTATTTGATTTTGTGGCTCATCCATTCATGTTTGTATTTGCTAAAAGTTGAAGAAGATAGGACCACAATCAAAACTATTCAACACTTGATTAGTCATGTTGGATTTTATTTAGTCATGTTTGATTTTATTTGGTGTTTTCATTGTGACAAATCTTAAGCTTCATCTACACAACTCCAAGATGATGTATATGATTAGATGTAGTTGTAGACAGCATTATTATTGTGTGTGTTTTTACTTGAGAAACATTTTTTTTATATTATTCAATAAAGTGGTCTACAATTTTCCACACCCAAACCTTAAGTTTCATTATTGCTCTATTTATTTTTATTTCTTTTCTTTGACATTTTTATTATTCAAAAACATTAATGTTTAGGTCATTTATCATTTAAGAATAAGTTATAGTATTGTAAATTAAAAAGTGCAAATATAGGCTAAATATTGTAAATATAGCTTAAAATTTCGATAGATAAGTTGTTTTTGTGTCTACTTTTTTTTTGAACATTAATTGTCTTGTGTTATTCATTAATTTTAAGAAATATAAAAAGATGTACAATGCACAAATTGAAAACATAACATTTATTAGCCAATATTAAGATATTGCCTAATAAACCTAAATATAAAAATAATATACTTACGAATTAAATAATATCTTGCAATTTTATTATATAAGTATATGTGGTCGTACGTATAATGTACGGATGTGTTATTTGTTAATTCATATACATTTAATTAGAAAAGTTGAAATTTATATATCTGAACTTTCAACGCATTAGAGGGTAAATAACGTAAAAGATTATTATTAATTACATGATGTGTTTTATATTAATGTGTTTTATATTGTCATGTAGGATTTTTGAAATGAATAGAATTATGACAAATTTACATTAATTTACATATGAATAAAATTCTTACTTCATCATATAATATATATATGACGATATAACATGATGATTTTATAGGGTCTTTGTATAATGTTATCCATATGACCTCATAAATACTCAACATGATCTTGTGCAAAAAATCAAGAGAAAAAGATATAAAAAAGCTACACAAATAACAAATTAAAGAGTAATTGTGTATTTATTGTATGATAATAGAAGTGAGAAAGCACTTAATTTTTGTGTATAAAGAATTTTAAACTATAATAAACATATATGTTATTTGGAGGAAAAATAGTAAATATTTCCGATATGATTTTAGTGATATATATCCGTCACATAATGAAGCATCATTCGAATTATCATTTTATTACCCTATATATCTATAATAATTCTAGGTTTAAGGAAATATTCATGATAAAAAAAATATTATACTAAAAACAATCCTTAAAATTCTGTATGAAGATACTCTTATCAATTGTAACTAATACAATTTTCCAATTCTAATTTGTTTGATATTTGAACATAGGATTGATATTGTGTACTTTATTTATCTTATTTCAAATTTAATTGTTATATTGTCCTCCTTCCTAATTTATATTAAATTCTAAGTAATTAATTATATCAATATTTTTTATTGACACATAGGATTTTAGTAAATGTGATATAATAATACACATGAGATGTGAAATTTTCTAGTCTTTGTTATTAGATTGTATGATTTCTTTACACTGGAGTTGAAGTGGGAGGTTGATGAATGCTGAAACTGTCTCTAAAATCTTGAAAAAGTATAAGTGGAAGTCCCTTGGTAAAGATGCCTATATTTTGAGATTTGGATGGAACGTGTAAAACTCTACTTGACCCATGCTACTTTATCACAAACAAAAGTGTACATCTTTCAATATGTTTAGTGTGTTGATGTTGTAGTGGGTTCTTCGATAAGATAATAGCACTTATATTATCACAATAAACCAAGGTTGATTTAGAAATTGGACAGTGTAACTCAAGAAGTACTTATTGCGTAGCTAATAAGATTCTGAGACAACATCAACGACACCACGGAATTCGGCTTCAGAGCTATGACAACATAAAGTGGCTTGCTGCTTAGATGGCTAAGAACACATAAAAAGTCAATAGACCGGTTGAAATATCTAACTCACATAAACACAGTCAGAAATTTGTGACTAAAATACTACCAACACTAATTAGTCGGAAATTTCGTCTGAATTCCCACCAAAATTATGAAATTCTGGCTAAATTTCCTGATGTCGCTCTTTTTAGTACTAATATTTCCGACTGAAGTTCCGATTAAATGCATTGTCAATTGGAAAATTTTAGGCTTTACACTAGTCACAATTAAATCGGTATTTCAAATTATTTGGAGGGAATTTTCCAGCCCATTAGTATTCATCTATAAATAATAAATTAATAAACTTACCTTTAACATCACATAAACCATTCAACAAAAAAAAGGCAAATTTTCTCTTTTATTTCAACAAAAACACACGTTAAAAATATAAATAACTCGGGTGTGTTATTATAATTTTGATATTTATGTTTGATAAAGATCTCGATAAATCATTGTTTTCAATCCAACCAAGAAGAGATAATGGCGCACATCCCATACACTATCATGTTTGGCAACATGACGTACATATGCTTTTGAGTTGTGGTGTGTGTGAGGTAGTGAGTCGTGTTGTGGTTGATATTGTAATTTAAACGAAATAACAGTTAAATTTAATACCTTAGAGGAATTTTTATTGTTTGATGGCATTATGCATCAATTTGAGGGGTGGGATGATTTAGGGGTGTAAACTGTTGTATTTAATGTTAGAATTTTGCTAAAGTTGGTATTTGTAGATGTAAAATTATGGATGGAAAATTTCCCTCCATATATTGCAATAATTACAAAATCTTACTTTTTATATTCTAATTTAAATTAGTGTTCGCTAAAGTAGTTGGAAATTAGCTATTAATTTTGTACGGTAATTTCTAGTCAGATGATATTCACTACCAACAGGGATGTATGTAGTCAATGATTCGTAGCTAATACCAAGCTGATGGGGGGTTCGCTAAAATGGTTGATAAGTAACGACCATCATGGGGTGGGCAGTGTTTTTGGCCAGCGTTGAAGCACATTTTTGGTATAGGAATATAAAATGTAATGGAAAGGAAAATGATAGAGAAGGAGTAAGGGTAAGGGTGTGGGTTGTAGTTATATGTTGTTTGGTATGAAAATATAAGGGAAACACTTAATTGATCATAGAAAGGGAATTTGTTACTTGACATAAATAAATGGTAACAAAGTAAGGGTATCCATTACCCTCAAGAAAGGGATTGGGTTAACCTAATATCATACCAAACAAATATGTGGAGTAATAGTAATTAAATCGCTTACTTAGTATTAAAAAGTTCATACCAAACACCCTTAAAGTGTAGATAACTTTATGATGGAGTGTATCTTATAACATCATGTTAGAAATCGATGTGAACAAAGGGAAAGAATTCAAAACTTTATACATATTTTTTTCTGATCTCATCTGAATATCAGGAAGTATTTTGCGAATATTTAATGAAGTATTATTTATACAAATAGGCATCTAATGCTTTTATTCTTTGAGGTTAAAACTTAAAAGACTCAAAAGATTATTGTTGCATGCTTGCATTAACTGGCTTTTATGAGTGGACATAATAAAATTTAAGACTTCTACAATTTAATATATAATTTCCTCTATTTTTCTCATTTTTGCCTGCATACGTAATTTTATCATAACTAATTTAAACATAACACCACTATGTGTACCTATTAGATGATTGGGTCGTAGTTGAGAAAGAGCGGGAAGGGTGTGCACCCTAGATTCCAACTTAAATATTATGAACAACAAGTTTTAGTAGATACATGTAGGAATGACAATTCAGTCCGAATCCGATCCTAATCCGACTCGATCCGAGGAAGATAATCCGATTCGAGTCCGAGAAAAAGGTTATCCGACTCCAACTTTGACTTCACGACCCGAATCCGAGTTAGAGACGGACCCGAAGACTTCTACAATTTTTTATTACTATTATTTTGTTATTATTTATTTAAATAATTTATAATTATATGTTATTATTATTATTTTCTTATTATTTAATATTAATTTGTTTTATTATTATTACAAATATTTTATTTTATTTTTTGTATTGTTATTATTTTAATATTAATTAAGTAAATTATAATTTTTAATTAATATTAATTTGTATTACTAATATTTTAATATTAATTATTAAAGTAACTTATAATTTTTATTTATTATTTAATGTTTTTATTATTAATGTTTGTATGTATAATGTTTTAATGACCTAATGTATGGTTTGTTTCATATTTCAAATTTGTAGGACTTTGAAAACTTAGGAGACAACGTAGATTATTCCGTTAGATTTGTTACGGATAGGGAATTTGATTCCTTAGATGAATTACATAGTTGGGCCGATGCGATAGCAATAACAATTGGTTATCAATTTACACGTGCTTCTTATAAACAAAAAAAAGGACATTCTAGAGTTAGTGTTTATTTAAGATGTCACCGCTGTGGTAATATTAAAGGTTATTTACATAATCTAGATAATGTTGCCCGACCTGGTTCTAAAAGTAGAAGTTGTGGGTGTAAATTTTTTATTGTAGCAGGTAGTCGGTAAACCAAGAGAAAGACCTTAGACAGTAAGGATGTGTCCTAGTGAAAAAGGAAGACATAACCACCCGTTATTAGTGTACAGAGATGGTCATGTAAGGGCAAATAGGATCAATGTAGATATTCGAGAGCACATACGACAGCTTAGTGCAACCAACATGCAACCGGCCTTTATCATGACTTCTATTAGAGAAAATTTTCCTGGTTTTTTCACTAGTATGAATCAGATT
The DNA here is from genome assembly GCF_026212465.1 of Amaranthus tricolor. NCBI lineage: Eukaryota > Viridiplantae > Streptophyta > Magnoliopsida > Caryophyllales > Amaranthaceae > Amaranthus > Amaranthus tricolor. The sequence goes on along the minus strand of NC_080062.1, from coordinate 9,223,616 downwards.
TATATGGCTAGGCAATCAATAAGGAGGGAAGAGATGGAGGGTATGACTCCACTTCAACACTGTCTTTATATGGCCAATAACTTAATTACATGGTCTTGACAGACTTGGATAAGGAAGGGGTATTGAGCAGATTATTAGTTGCAAATCCTATTTCTATCCAAATGATACATATGTGGTCGTATGTTATGTTGATAGATACAACGTACAAAACAAACAAACAAAAGTGGCCACTGTGTGAAGTAATCGGAATGACGCCATTCAATCACAACTTCTTGGTTGCGTTCTGTTTGATGCGAGATGAGGCGGTTGTGTCATATTCGTGGGTGTTGCAGGGATTGAGAGATATTTTTGGCACAGCTCATACTCCTAGCGTCATTGTAACTGATCGAAACGAAGGTTTATCTGCAGCTATTTGTTACGTCTTCCTAGGTAAAAAGGTTTTGTTGATTAATTATTGTCGTTCTATTTATTGAATATGTCTAATTACGTTCAATGTTGTGTTTAATGTAGATGTGCGGCATTTGTTATGCATTCGGTATATTGCAAACGACGTTGAGAACATGGTGGACAAGTTGTATGGCGAGAAAAGAAATCAACAAGGGCAGATATTCAAGAAAAGTAGATGGAACCTCTTGCTTGAAAGTTCTACAATCGAAAAATTTGAACAAAGATGGCAATCGATTGTGACTACCTGGTCGGTTAGGAACAAAAAGGTCGTTTGGTATTTGGCTGGAACATGGATTCCACTTAGAGAGAAATTTGTGCGTGCGTGGACGAATGATTGTTTACACATGGGTAACTAGACTACCAGCAGAGTTGAAAGCCAACACTCGTCTTTCAAGTATTATCTTGGTAGCGGTAATAGCTCATTTGATACCCTGTTTAAAAGGGCACACGCACAGATTACCATGTATCTATCTATCCTTTGGAGCAGCTGCGGCTTGAGCATAACCGTATGTTAGATTTGGGTGATTATGTACTTAACAAATGCGGTTGTGTACTTCAACGCACCCATGGATTGTCGTGTGCTTGTTATTTATATATGTCCATCGGTTCACAAGGTGCTTTGTATTTGGATGACACTCATCCATTCTGGTGTACTTTGACGTACACAGAGGTAGGAGATGACACCAACGAAGGAGTACGACACGCGAACGCCGATGACAAAGAGTACTTTCAATTTTTGGTCGATGAAGTCTTAAAATCTGATCCCGCAGTTGTACGACGCTTGTCTCAGGTACTTGAGTATGAACTACACCCTGATGGAGCCGATATACCTGAGCCTTACGTAAGTCCACCTAGAAAGGGAAGACCAACCACAAGCAAAACCCTTAGAAGAAATAAAAGCGCGTTTGAATATAGTAGATCATCTTCTCGTGGTCGAGGGTCTAGATCTTCATCCCGCGGGAGATCAAGTGGTAGATCTAGTGGTCGGGAAACACAAGCCTCAGTTGGAATTAATTTTAGCTTCAACTTATCCAGTACACAAACCTGAGATGATCTAGGAGGTCGGGATTTTTCACTGTTTCCATGGCCTAATCACATTCCGCACATTCTTCCTCCTTACTTGTTTGATTGGATTGATGTCTTAGGTGATGGTAACAGTAGATTTAGAGCTATTGCCGCCACAGAGTTAGGAGGCGAGGAGGCATGGCCTCTTTTAAGACGTGCTATGTGTATGGAAATGCAAATGAACAGAGACCAATACCTAAGTTTGTATCTATCGCAGGAGTCGTTAGACGATGCTATATTCAGAATTGGTTCATACGACAATGGTTCTGCTCCTTATATTCACTGGATGGATGCACCGATGGCATTGTACTCTGCAGCAACGTTTCTTAACATTAGCATTGCTTATTATGGTTCTGCTGACGGTAGTCTGCTGTACAACTGTTTGGTTCTTCCATTAAGGAAAGCATCGGGTGTGCATAGTGTAAATAAAGTTATACATATATGTTGGGTGAATAGAAATCATTTTGTTCAACTATTAATGAACGACGATTCATCTCCACTGCCGCTAGTCCATCAACATTGGAGAGAAGCAGTTGACAATTTTTCCAGACATATAGAAACACATTTTACTAGTATGATTATGCTTTGGAATAAACTATGCGGGCCACGACCATCACAACGTAATAATATCGCTGAAGATGCTGTAAATTTAGATAGTGCATAGTGTAACATGATGTGTAAATCATTATTCAATTTTACTATAGAAATTGTAGTTGGGATTTAATTTGTACATAGTCCATAGTTATACTATTGTGTACGTCATTACTATAGAAATTGTAGATAAAATTCAATATGTATAGTAATGTTTTAAATCAATAAAAGCATTGATGCAAACATGAATTAAATTTAATGTAAAAAGCATTGATGTAAATAAATAAACGCATTAATATAAATTAATTTAAATACAGACTATGAAGGGCTATGCCCCTTAAAAGCTTGCCATTCGGCAAATAAATCTTTAACATCAGCAAGGTATACATCTAAAGCATGTCTTTCCCGGGGGGTCATTTTCGCAACAGCAGGAAATCTCGCCAATGGAGCGACTCGACTCGGTCATTTATTCAGAAACTGAAAAAAAAAAAAGGAAAAAGGATGTGAATAAGATATTAAATAGCATCTAAATAACACAACGACATAATAGAAACCAAATAAATTCAAAAAACTAATGTTTTCCAATTTGCTTTCAGCTAGACCAAAACCGGCACTCGGTCCTTCGCTGGGGACGACGTATGGGTGGGAGCACACTCTGAACCAGTCAAAATAACTAGTATTAGCCTCTGATGGAACAGATGCCTGATGAAGTGCATGATCACCAAGGCGGACACTATAAGGGAACCTACTCCATGCCTCCAAGTACACAGGTGAAGAAGCAAAGGTCACAGAGTAGGTACCGTGTGCCAGTCGTACAGCCTGGGCTGGTCTCAGAGGAGGGGGGAATAGCCTGCACAAAGCCGACCTGTCGCACTGTCCTCTCCGGCAAATACACCTCAACGATATCAAAGCAGTGATACCCCCGATGAAGGTGGTGCGTGGGTGCTCATTCAGCAATGCCCTTGGAAAAGACATGTACGAAGTCCATTCCACATGCATACAAGCCAAGTTAACATATAAAAATAATCTAAAATTAAAATAACATGCATAACAAAGTGTGATGTGATGTACAATACCTGAGTCTCCGTCATGCAGTCCAGTATACTCCTGCAGTCCCTCAGGCTGTTGATCTCACGACCTAGCTTGGGCGTGGACCACATCTCTGCCCTAGTCTTATTAGGCACATTTGCTTGGCGAGGATGAGGGCGGAAGGCGGAAAAGTACTCGTAAATCCATGTCTGGAGCAATATGAGGCAACCCGCAATGGTCTTGCAACAAGCCCTAAATGTCATTCCCAGTTGGCGATACATGTAGGCCAGCGTCACCGCACCCCCAGCGTTCTCATCTTGATCGACGTTGACGGCAATTATCGGGTGAGGTCGTATGTCTGGTCTTATCCGCCAGCAGGGTAAAGCTGACAATAGCCATGTAGTAGGCTGTCGATTGGGTCTCCATAGCTTGGGACCGGTGACACAACTGCATCACTTCAGCAACGTTGACGCAACCGCTGGTGAATATCTCTTTCCGTCATAGCTCGGACATGGGCTCCCCAAACATATTAGTAATACCGACCTGCCACTCCCCCTCATAAGGCTCAGCCGGTAGAGAACCTTCAATACTTATGCCCAAACATATCAGGCGCGTATCTGTGGGCCCCCTGGGCTGGGGCGATATGAGTAACCAGTCCGTTCCAGCTGACTGTGAGCGCCTGCTCCCCCGTAGCGGCTCATTATCAACGAGACTATGTCCGGCATGCTCAGATGCGCCTGAAGAACTAGGGTCGGCACGTGCGAATATCCCGTCGGGCCCCCGTACAATAGTCCAATCCACTGGGCGAAGATCAGGACCTTGGAACTGAACATCATAAGCATCATTATCATCATCACTAGAAACCCCCCAACTACTCTAGAGGCTGCTAGCCTGGTCATCAAAATGAGTACGCACTTGGTTTAGCGTACTCGACCGTTAGGCCTCACTGTGTCTGGCAGCCTCTTCTTGCTTAGCCCTCCTAGTAGAACCCGTAACCCCCTTCTCATGAAGGTCCCCTCTGAGCAGGGTAGGCTTAGAACTATTCCCGCTCAAAAAGTTTCTAAAAAAACTCTTTCCTTTCCCGTGAGTACCAGTCATTTACTACAATTTTTGATAATTTAATTAACTATTATTAATAAATAAACATAATCAAACGTTACGTTAAATAAACCATATGAACAAAAGACAATAATTAATTAGCAATAATAATATTTAACTAATCATTATCAACAAATATAATGTAAGAACATATTTATTATTATTATTATTATTTTAATTAATTTTCTAAATTAACAATAATCATAATAATAATAATAATAATAATAATAATAATAATAATAATAATAATATAAATTAAATTAATAATAATTATTCATAAAAAAACAAAAAAAAAAATTAGGCCAGTCGCAGGAAATCCGCGAGCCCACCGCGGGTCAGTCGCAGGAAACCTGCGACTCGACCGCGGCTCAATCGCACGTTTTGTGCGACTGAGCCGCGGTCGAGTCGCGGGTTTCCTGCGACTGACCTGCGGTGGGCTCGCGAATTTCTGTGACTGGCCCATTTTTTAAATTCTTTTTTTTGTTTGTTTTTTTTTAGAATTTAAAATAATAGGATTCTAATAGAAATTACCTCGATTAATTGCTTGCGGATTGAATTTCTTAGTTTTTGCTCCAAAAATTTTATGTTGTAATTTTGTTTTTTAAGTGTGATAAAGGAGTTATTTAGTGAGGTTGGAGTATAAATAAGAAATTTTAAGTTCAGTGGCAAATTCGTAATTTTTTAAAGTCTAGGGGCATATTCATAATTTCATTGGAGGGTGACGATAAGATGAAAAGAGTGACGATGTTTAAGGATGGAGAAAATGATATCTAGATTTGTTATTATTGATATGGTGCATAGAGTTGAAAATTGTATGGTGGTGGGACATATAGATTAGAGATCGATAATAAGTTTCTTATTGGTGTTAGGTGCTGTGACCAAGTGCCTTTAATTTTCTTTTATTTTTTGTTACAATATTTTAATAAAAAAGAAACAATTTGCATTTTTGTCCGTGGAAAATGTAATAATTAAGAAAGCAACCAATCGTCACTTCTTATTAGTTGGCACCAAATAAGTTGATGATTTTTTGGATTTAAGGAACCGTAGACCTCTAAAACAAAAATATCAATAAATAAAAATATAAAAATAATTTATTCATTGCTAATTTAAGAGTAAGCTAAATCACAGAGAGTAATTACTAATGAAGTCTAATTTGTATTGGATTTTTAACATTTCTGACTTTTATCTTGAATAAAAGTTAATTTTTAAAAAATCTAACTCATACTCATATTCAGATATTCAAATTTTTATGTATTCTAATTTCGCTCGAATTTGAACTTTTAAAACTCCAACAGAAATATATTGAAGTGTATTTTTTTCAAATAATATTGTCAGTTATTATTCTCCTTTAAGTTTTGTATCCTCTTCATTAAATATATTCGTTACATATCATACAATTTAGAATATTAATAATAATAATAATATCTACGTGTAAATATATCCAATCCCTTAGCTTACACATACACGTTATCGAAATACAATATAAATATAAATAGTTTTGAATTATATGCGCCTAAGGAATCAAAGAAACATCCAAATTTAAGCGTTGTTGGAGTCTTGATGAAAAAACTTTCTCTGATAAAATCTAATAACTCTATCACCGAAGATGAATGCAAAAAAAATAAAAACACTTATATAATCTAAATCGAAATATTAATTTGTTCAGTCAATATATTAAATTTATTTACCCAATCCTTATAATTCGCCACCCTTTTCATTTTTTCGCCACCCCCCCTAGTAAATTACCATATTGCCCTTGGTTTTTGAAAAAATTACAATTATGCCATTAAAGCTAAAATTTTCTATATAAACCACAATCACACTAAAAATACTCTCACTACAACTAAAAACCAACATACAAAAGCAAAATTTGGGAGCAAAAATTAAGTTCAATCCGGAATTTATCAATCGAGGTAAGTTAATTGTAATTAAATTTAATCACGAAAAAAAAAGAAAAAAATTATAGGAGTCGCCCAGATCTGGGCGACTGGACCCCGGTTCAGTCGCCTAATTTTAGGCGACTGAACCGGGGTCGAGCCGCCCAGATCTAGGCGACTCCTATAATTTTTTTTTTTTATTTTTATTTATTATTAAATAAATGTTTATGTTTTGTATATATAAAAATTTTTGTTTTTTAATTTTTTCCTTATATTTAGGAAAAATATATTTAAAGTTTGAAATTTAAAAAAAAAACCTGATTTTTATTAATAAATTAAGTTATTTGTAATTAAATTTAATCACGAAAAAAAAAAAAAAATTAAAGGAGTCGCCCAGATCTGGGCGACTCCTATAATTTTTTTTTTTTTTAATTTTTTCCGTATGTATTTTATTAAATTTATTATTATTAATTTAATTATTATTATTATTGTATTGTTATTTTTGTTAATATTAAATATATGTTAATGTTATTATTATTAATATTATTATTATTATTGTGATTGTTAATTTTGTATTATTAAATATATGTTAATGTTGTTATTATTAATTTTATTATTATTATTATTGTTATTGTTATTTTTATTTATTATTAAATATATGTTTATGTTTTGTATATATTTTTTTTAATTAAATGTTAATAATTTTTTGTTTTTTTTTTGTTATTTTTTTCCATATTTTATTTATGATTATTATGTATTTAGAAATATTATTATTTATAATATTGAATGAAACCGTAAAAAATTGTAGAAAATGGCTGGTAATCAAGGAAAAGGAAAGGGTTTTTTTAGGCAATTGTTGAGAGGTAATAGTTCTAGGCCTACCTTACTCAGAGGGGACCCGCATGAGAGAGGGGTCACGGGTTCTGCTAGGAGGGCTAGGCAGGAAGAGGCGGCCAGACACAGTGAGGCCCAAAGGTCGAGTACGTTGAACCAAGTGCGTACTCATTTTGATGACGAGGCTGATAGCCTCCAGAGTAGTTGGGGGGTTTATAGTGATGATGATAATGATGCTGATGATGTTCAGTTCCAAGGTCCTGAGCCTGCCCCATTGGACTGGACTATAGTTCGTGGCCCCGAAGGCAGATTTGCCCGTGGCGGCCCTAGTTCTTCCGCCGCATCTGAGCGTGCAGGAGGAAGTTTTGTCGATAATGAGCCGCCATGGGGCAGGCCCTCACAGTCCACTAACACAGACTGGTTAGTGACATCACCCGTGCCTAGGGGGCCGACAGATACGCGACTGATCCCTAGCTATGGCGGGCACATAGCTAAACTTATTATAAGAAGCACGTGTAAATAGAAAACCGATTGTAATTGCTATCGCATCGGCCCAACTATGTAACTCATCTATGGAGATAAATTCCCTATCCGTAACAAAGCGACCGGAGTAGTCTACGTTGTCTCCAAAATTTTCAAACTCCTGCACATTTGAAATGATATAAATTAAGTACATTAATGACTACAATAATAATATTTGGATTAATAATAACAACAACAACAACAATAATAATAATAATAATAATAATAATAATAATAATAATAATAATATTTATAATAATTATAATATTAATAAATAAATAGATAACGATAAATCAAATTAATAATGACAATAACAATAATAATTTTAATAATAATAAAAACATTACGTTAACAAAAAAAATTTAAAAACATTTAAAATAAATAAATAATGACAAGAAAAATAATAACAATAATAATAATAGTTATAACAATAATAAATAAATAAATAATTATAACAATAATAAATAAATAAATAAATAATAGTTATAACAATAATAATAATAACAATAATAATAATAATAATAACAACAAATACAACAATAATAATAATAATTATAACAATAATAAATAAATAAATTACGTAAATTAAAATATTAAAAAATTTAAAAAATAAAAATATCAACAATAAAAATTAAAATAATGACAACAACAATAATAATACTAACAATAATTATAATAATAATTTAAAAATACATTAATACGTAAATTTTTTTAAAAAAAAAAAAAAAAAAATAGCAGTCGCACAGATCTGGGCGACTGAACCGTGGTCCAGTCGCACAAAACTGGGCGACTGAACCATGGTTCAGTCGCCCAGTTTTGTGCGACTGGACCACGGTTCAGTCGTCCAGATTTGTGCGACTTGTTTTTTTTTTTTTTTTTTTTCTTCGAACGGCAATTTTACGTACCGCATCCGACTCATAGTCGCTTTCGTTAGCCATATTCAACCAACTACGCCTTACAACTTCTTTAACACTTTTTAGAGAGATAGTACCAGTTTTTAGTGAGATAGTACCGTGTTTCAATTCGTATTTCAAACGCATCTCAGAGTTCGATATATATAGACAAATCATCCTCATTAAATTCTTAATAGTGTTATTAAGCGTGATTTACATTTATTAAGCGTGATTTACATTTATTAATTATTTTTTAACTCCAATGGCATTTTTGTAATTCTTTTAAATCCAGGGGCAATTAAGTAATTTTGGAGGGGGGTGGCGAAAAATAGCAATTCCCTTTATTTATGAGATTCTATTGATGAATTATAGTTCCGATTGAACCTATATAATATTACATAGGAGTATTATTTTTTTGTGAATGGTGTCAGAATAGAGTTCATGTAAATGAAATTGACATTTCCATTTAAAATACATATAAATTGTAGACTATAATCTTACTATCATTATATATCCTCATCATTAAGATATTAATGTGACCCTATTACAATAAGTGTTACGATTGATTTGACTTGCATAAGTCTATATATTCCTACTTCAATAAATTAAATCAGGAATACGGAAAACGTTACGTGGAGCAAATGTGACCATATTACATGGAAGAATAAAGATAGATAACACCTTTTACAAGATGTGCATGAAATAAAATAAATTTGTTGCCGCCGAATTCTAGTTGCTACTTGCTGCTTTCTTTTAATCACATGTTTTTATTTATAAGGATGTTTAAAATAAGATGGATAAGAAGTATTCTATATTCTTGATTTTAATAAGATAAAAAATTTTAAGATCACGATCAAGCTAAAAGAACTTCATTGTAAAAATCACTATGTTACACATAAAAAACAATATATTATAAATCTGAAAAATATTCTTAATTTATAAATATATTATATATCATTTTTTCTGTATATAGTGGACTAAGAAAATCCTTCTCATCCTTCTTATTTTAAATACCCTTCTTATTTGATCATATATATATATATATATATATATATATATATATATATATATATATATATATATATATATATATATATATTGCATATTTAAAGACAAATAAAATTTTATAATGTATATAGCATGCATAATGATAATTTATTGTGGAATCAAAGATTCACCAATTTCTATTTTAGATTAGTGGTTACAGATTTACTCAAATTTGTTCAATTAAAAGTATTACAAATTTGTAAATTTCAATTAGGAGTATAAGTTAGTCCTAACTATGTTTAGAAACTAGCTTTCTGGATATTCGATGCGACACATGCACTGGAATCCGATATTTGATATTCGAAAATTAGCATATAAATTTTCCGTCATCGTATTCAATCTGACTAAAAAATTCAAATCCGATATTAAAAAAGTTTGGATCCGATGTCCAAAATATTGACATTCGATGCTAATCAGGAGAAGTTAAAAATTCAAATTGGATATACAAAATATTTGATATCGGACTTCCAAAAATAGCCAAAATGATTTTTAAAAATATATTATTACTCTTATTAATATTGGACATCATGTATGGATAATCGATATTTGATACTCGATATTTAACTATCTGAAATAACATCTGATATCCGATATCTGAATATCAGATATTTTTGGTGTCCTACTATTAACAAATGTTGGATATTTAGATAATCAAATCTTGAAAATTTGATATCCAAATCCGTATCTGCTTTCCGAATTTTGAAATTGGATATCGAATTCGAATTATGATTTCGAAGCGAATATCAAATAAAATTAATTTTTAGCAATTATTCATTAATATTAACAATATATTGTTATAAATTTTTAAATTAAAATTATCTAAGTTCATAGAAAGTTAAAAATTTGAGAACCATTATATATATATTTAATTGAGAGAATTGGAGGAGTTTTATGATAATTGAAAAAATAACTAAAAGTAAATTGTCAATAACTACATATAAAAACTTTTTTTTTTTTTGTCAAAAACTACGTAACCTTTTATTTTTTTTTTATCGAAACATATTTACTACAATATATGCATTTCTTTGTCAAAACCAACCAAATTATAGATTTCATCTGGGGAGGGAAAGAACCTCTACACCCTTGTACGTTTTTTCAAGTATAATCTATTGATCATTACAATCATATAATATATTAATTTTGATGCATAATAACAAATGGGATACTTAGAACGATTCTGCCATTTATCATGTTTTGATTGGATTGAAAATTTTACATTGCAATTCTATAATCAAAGAAATAATTAATGATTGTATCAATTCAATATTTATGCAATTTAAACATATTCATTTATAATATTGAACTTCAAATCAAAAATGTAAACAAATAAACTAATATTTAAATCTGTCAATCACAATATGTCAACTACCACAAGTATGACAAATTATTTTACATATACCAATAGTGAATTCCTTTTTAAATCACAATTTTGCATTTAAGGAAAAAAAATTAATGATTATTATAACTAATTTGTATTTAAAGAAAAAATTATGTATTGTTCCTGATAATTAATTAAATAAGAATCTTTGAAGAGTTTAATTGTTTCAAAAATCATTTTAAATGTAAGTAAGGAATTATTAATATTAATGGAGTATTAATTTAGATTATTAAATGATGTTTGATTTAGGTTAAAATTAAAACCAAATAAATTTGTGTGAATCGATTGAAAATCAGTTCAATTCATTTACGAATTGTTAGTTAATTTTATTCAATGGAAGAGACCATCTAAAATATATTTTCGTATAATTTTAAAGTTAATTAGATTAAACATTATAACAAGTTGTATTATTATTCAAAATAATTATTTTATTAAAATATATAAAGTAGTATTTAGATATTTTTCTTAAACAAAAGAGTATATTTTTCTTGTACCATTCTTTGAAAATTTTATTTATATATATATCTTCATACTAAACTCTGTGCATTTTACGAGCTTCTAAACTAGTATACTAATGAATTAGTTTTTAATTCGACATAATTATCGCTATTAAGTATTAAATTAGTGCATCGGCAAACTACAAAAAGAAAATGAGACATTTGAAATGAAACTGAGGGAGTATATAATTATATCATATTTACTAAATTTTTTACCTTAAACAATTAAGATATACACATTATCTTTAAATTATTGAATTATACATATATAAATCATACAGGGAAAAATAATATTTGCATTGACGTATCATTTAAAAGTTATAAGAAAACATATTATCGTAATAAATTGAGAAGATAATCTATTACTTACATGACATTCAAAAAATTTTGTAAATAGAAATTATAATAATTACTTTTGGGATTTTTTTATATAAATATTTTGACAGAATCCATTTAGGTAATTTTGTATTAATTGATCATTATATTGATAAATATTTTTAAAATTTTTCTATTATTTTTCTGTAAACATTTTAATTTAAATTATTTATTGAATGATTTTTTTATAATAATTCTTTTTAAACATATTATCAAAACTACTATTGCACCTTTATCTTTTAAATAAAATAATACCTCATCCATTACTCTATTGATTTAATTTTTGTTAATGTATAGAAGAACAAACAAAGCAAATATAATAGTAATACATTTTAAAATTAATTTAGTATTATTTGGATTTAATAATTGCATTATAAGTTTTATATATATATATATATATATATATATATATATATATATATATATATATATATATATATATATATATATATATATATGATTAGTTATTTGAAATAAATATTTTATTAAAAACAACTTCGTCGTTTGATGCTTTTATAAATAAGACGTGAAGTTTAATTTTTGCAAATTGTATCCATTATAAATCAAAAGGCGTAAGCATAGTAACCAACTTGTCAGATTCTGATGGCTTTAATCCACCTGTTTTGCCAATTAACTAACTAAGTAGATATTTAATATTATTTTTTCAATAAAAATAATTTTCAAACCACCTAAATTTTGCTAGTTGTTGCACACGCCTACATTGCTTACTCTTGGATATCACTCGAAAAAAGTTTACGACTATAATTTCTAAATGCCTTATATTTTGCAAAATTTATAGATTAATAATTAATTATTGGCAAGGTTAACCCTGCTTATTAAAACTGAAAAGGTCATGTGCTCAACTTTTGTCCCTCCTTATTTTATACACCATCTGTTTCATTTCAAATGTCATATTTTTTTTTAGACGTTTGTCAATGCACTAATCAAATTTTTAATAGTGATAATCGTGTATAATTAAAAATTATAAAGACTAAATATTAATAAACCTTATGTTGAGAGGAATCAAAACATCATCTCAATTGACTATGTTTTAATGTATGGATTAAGAATAAAATACAAAAGTAAATAATAAATGGTAACCCAAAAGCAAATAGAACATTTGAAAAGAAACGGTGGGGATAGCACAATTGAAAGGTTTATATTTCGCCCCCTCAATTTGTTAACCAAGTTTCTTCGCATATATACATTTTTAACTATTTTTTATCAAAATAATTTATTCTCTCACTTTATTTCTTACCAAATATCTATGTTATTTTGATTAAAAATATTGTATTTTCTCTTTTTGATAGTAATTTAAAAGTACACACTGGTATTTTCCTTGGCATAGACCCAAACAGAGCCAAACTTTTTGTGTAGCATGTTAAATATAAGTAGCATAAGCATAAAACTTTTGGGCAGACCAATCTGGCAATCTCTGTACGTAACAAATTGAAAAATTGAGCCACATGTTTATTCTGACTAAATAATTGAATTGAATTAATAAAAATCTTTGTAGCCAAAGCTATCCATGCATTTTTCAACATTTTGTTTTGTCTTATTACATTTTTTATTATTCTTTAAAATTGATGGAATTTTCTTTTACATTCACACTATTTCAATTCTTTAAAATAACAATAATCTGCAATATAATATACTATTCAAAAGAACAATTTTAACAGTTATATTTTAAAAAAAATAGAGTATTAATATTATTGCACCCAAAAGAAATGATTTAAAAAATATTGTATTATCACAAATAATAGTTATTTTTATTTTAATCGCACGTTAATATAATTTGAGCAATAGATGTGGGGACTAAGGTGACACGTTAATCAAATTAGAGGCTAACTGCTCAACTTTGCTCAAATGAACTCATTTGCTCGAATGAGCATATCCATCATCATCGCTTTGCGTACTTTATGCCTTGATGTTGTGTTGTTCATCAAATGCCCCAAGCCCCCAACTTTGTCTATTTTAAGTCTACAACATTTCCTTTTGTATGATTGAGTCAAGCCATAAGCTTGAGTTTTTGTTTGTCTCTTAATGATATGTAATTCTCTACTCTCCATAACTTAGTTCTTTACACATGTGTTTTTCCTTAATGTTGTGCAACAAAGGAAGTAAAGATCGAAAAACAATAAAGAAAACAATAAAAATTCAAACAAACAATAAGAAAAACACACCACGATTTAACGTGGTTCACTATCAATGTAACAGCTACATCTATTGGCACCAAGAACAAATAATTTCACTCTAAATAACAAAGATTACAAAGATGAATCAAAGAAGCCTATTAATCCTAAACCTAAAGAGAAGGGGTTTATACCACCTAAAAGAAGACCATGATCCTAGTTTTCTATGGACGGAATAGATTGGGTATGAGGATATTGATGACCACCAAAATGAAGACATTAGGGTTAAAATACAAGAAGTAACCACCTAAAAACAAGGAAATAACTGGCCTTAATAAGTGAAACTGTAACATCCGCTTTTTTTAAAAAAAAAATAATAATAATAATAGTAAATAAATAAAATAGTAATAATAAATCTATAAAACCAAATTTCAAAAATTTAAAAAAAAAAATAACTCCCCCATTAACAAATAACTTCTCACTTCTCCCTCTAAATCTTATAACTAACCTTATTTACCCACTATAAATTAAACCAATTACCCTTAACTCATTCACATTATTACTCATAATTCCAAAAATATTATGTTTTATATATTCTCAAATTATATCTACTATTATTTTTGTCAAACTTGAATTTATAATTACTATTTTGATAAAATTTATAATATTATTACAAAATTAGATACGGTTTAATTTGAAAGAGAAATACTTATAATATTATTATTTTGATGAAAATTATATTATTATTTTAATAATGATTTTAAATGCGATTGAATTTGGAAGAAATATATTATGATATTAATATTGCAATTGAATATTCTTGAAATATATTTTTCTTGGGAAAACCTATGATCATAAAATAAAATGTATAATGTATGTTTGATTATATGTTTGTGTGCACGCGACTAATTATTAAAAAATATATTAAATCACGTAAAGTGTAACACGAGGGAAATGAAGCTCTTATATTTGTTGTGATCCAAGGGTGATGAACAGGTTGTCCTGTTTGGTTAGTATAGGTGCCGACAGGTATTATTATTTCTGATACTTGATACAATGTTTGGTCTTCCTTCTATTTGTTGTGATTCAAGTAGAAGGGGTGTGCACACTAGGGTTCCCTGAGACTACTCTGCTGGCCTTGAATTATTTGGGGTGACGACCTCTTGATGAAGTAGGTATAGGGGTAAAGCCTCGGCCTACTGGCGTTCTCGTTCGCTCAAATCATTTTCAAACATAAATCGTTTTATGGGATGGAGTTCGAATTACTCAATTTCCTGATTTTCGGAGTTTTCCCTTGTTTTTCTTGCATTCTTATGTTGTAGGTTATTGATTGCGTGGAAATCGTGGAGTGAGGATCACCTAGAAACATAGCTTTTATTAGAGTCGTATTTCAGTTTAAATTTTATCTTAAGTTGTTTAAATTTTATATGGACATAGATTACGTTTTAGTCTTTTCTTATATTGTAAGACCCTTTGTTGGATTTAAAGTTATTAAGTTATTTCTTAGTCGTTAAGCCTTATATTTATTTTATTAGAAATAGATGTGGCGGTAACACTCCCATGAGTAGGTTTTGGCTCATGTTTTTCATTAAAGGTGTTTTCAAAAGTTCGACCTATTTTGAGGGTGTTACAGAAACTACTTTCCGTACACATCGCTCCTACATCCGACTCGGTTGGCACAAAAATTGCCCAATCGTCGACTCGGCTTTTAGTGCTGGAATGAAAATTTGTGATTTTTGCGACTCGAGAGAATTATACCTAATGAGCTGAGTAACACTATCAGTCTATCAACACAGATTACAATCTTCTTGAGAACAAGCATAATAACATCAAATGAATAACAAGCATGCTTAACCAAGACAAAATCAAACCTGTAGTACCCATAACACAAAGACTTCACAAGCCTCTTATCGAATAGTACCCAAATAGTTCTCACACTCTGTTCATACATAAAGTCATAGCACGCCACTGCGCCCGCTCAATATACTCTACAACATGCTCATAAATTGGCGGTTCAAATGACACCTCAAAACATGCTACCACCCTTGCTACACCTATAAGATTCAATGCATAACCTGCCACACTTATAGAAACCAAAATAATACTCTCTACAACCAACTTATTGGACTTCTCGATAGCACATATAAGGCTTCTAAATGAAATTCTAAATAGCTTCCAATTTTCTTATATAAACCTATAAACATGGCGCTTAGACAGGTACATAGGTTAGAAAAACCGTTATTATAAATATTAAATTACGTTAATTTACTAAATATTGGAACGATTTATCTTATCTATGTACCTAGATCATAGGTATAGAAAATAAGTTTGTAATTATTTTGATTTTAATAGAAGATATTTTCTTAAATAGGTAAATGTACTAATAATATTATAGAATATATTCTAAATAAATTTTCAAATAATTAACAATTTTATTGTCTAAACTTATTCATCTAGTGCATACGTTAGAAAATCGATATTAAAAATACATTTTTGTAACTGAAATCAATTCACTCATCATAGCCAAAGATTTCACGAGGCAACAATCAAGAATTTGTAGTAGTTATCAAATGCAAGTCTTAAGAACATGATTGCGAGCTTATTAATGGGGAATTCGTGTTTTGGATTATTTGGAAATATATGGACATAACTCAATCTAAAATTTCACTTTATACATTAGGTATGTATAATGACGGTTTAGAGGGGGACAAGTTCAACCTTTGTTGGAATGTTTGTTGGTTTTTGTGGAGTGGAATGTTGTGATCAATGTGCTTGTTATGGTGGTATAAGGTATCTGCTTTCTGATTATATTTGATCGCGCTCTCTTTTATGGGTATGAATTGTCTTTTTTCGCTCCCCAGACCCTAATTCTAGTTTTCTACGGACGGATATAGTAGATATGATGATAATGATATTAGAATATTTGTCATTTTCAAAAGTATATTTTGTCTAAACACTACAAAAAACTCTTCATTTAGCGATGGAAAAATGGCGACAGGAACAGCTGGTCGCCAATAGCGACGACAAGGCGAGGGAAAAAGGGGTCGCAAAAGCAAAAAGCAACTTGGTGACGACTTAGCGAGGAACACGTGGGTCGCAAAGCAAAAAGAGTAATAGCGACGGCCCTTAGAGCGTCGCCCGTTGGTCGCCAAATAAAACATTTGGATTTTTTTTTCCCAGATTCTGGGCGACGGGTTCCCGGGACGCCTGGGCGTTGCCTATTTTCTCTTTCTTGTTTGTTTTTTAATTTATAACTTGGCGACGGGTATGTTACGTAGCCATTTGGTCGCCCTATTTTTGAATTTGAATTCAACAATGGCGATGGTTGGTTTGTTTATCGCTTTTTCATCGCCGTTTTGTCGCTGTTATTCTATAAATAACCCACTGATTGTTGTCCATCGTAGTATATTTTCGAAGCTTTGGAAGCTAAAAAATTTGTAGTATATTTTCAAAGCTTTGGAAACTTAAAAATTTGTAGTATATTTTTGAAGCTTTGGAAGCTAAAAAATTTGAAAAGGTTAGTGAGTTTTTTGTTTTTTTTTATATGAGTTAATTTTATTTATTTTTATTATTTATATTTAGTTTCTATTGTCATTAATTTTATTATTTAATTTGTACATATTTTATTTTCTTTGTTATTTTTTTGAGTTTTTATATTTTTTATTATTTTATATTTTATTTTAATTGACATTAGTTTGCTTTATTAGTTTTTATTAGAATAATTATATTATTATTATCATATATATATATATATTTTTATTGTCATTAATTTGAAAAGGTTAGTGAGTTTTTTGTTTTTTTATATGAGTTAATTTTATTTATTATTATTATTTATATTTAGTTTCTATTGTCATTAATTTTATTATTTAATTTGTACATATTTTATTTTCTTTGTTATTTTCTTGAGTTTTTATATTTTTTATTATTTTATATTTTATTTTAATTGACATTAGTTTGCTTTATTAGTTTTTATTAGAATAATTATATTATTATTATCATATATATATTTTTTTATTGTCATTAATTTGAAAAGGTTAGTGAGTTTTTTGTTTTTTTTATATGAGTTAATTTTATTCATTTTTATTATTTATATTTAGTTTTTGTTGTCATTAATTTTATTATTTAATTTGTACATATTTTATTTTCTTTGTTATTTTCTTGAGTTTTTATATTTTTTTATTATTTTATATTTTATTTTAATTGACATTAGTTTGCTTTATTAGTTTTTATTAAAATAATTAAATTATTATTATCATATATATATTTTTATTGTCATTAACTTACTTTTTTGATAAGTTGAATGATTATGTTATTATATTATATTTAGGTGTTAAAAATGAGTTCTAGGCAAGAAAGAAGTTGGATGTACAACCGACGAAAAAATGGAAAGTTTAGTTTAAGATTAATGAGAGGGTTGGAAGAGTTTTTAGATTTTGCTCGTACACAAAGCATGAGTTCTGAGATTATATGTCCTTGTAAAAAGTGTAAAAATTGTTGTTTTAAGGAAGTAGATGAAATAAGGGAACATCTAATGAGAAGGGGGTTTGTTAAAAATTACTATGAGTGGGAATATCATCAGAACACAGAGATAGGAACAACATCTGATGTTGCAGCGGAAGTCGGAGAGCAATCGTCAAACAATCCAAATCCATACGCACAAATGGTGCATGATGCAACAGCAAGTGTGTTTCCAGGCAATTACCATCACTTTTTTCCCTCACAGTATAATGTAGAGTCAGTAGATAATGAACCACCGGTACACGTTGATGAAAATCCAAACCCACAGTGTCAACAATTTTTTGAAATGTTAAATTCTGTAAACAGTCCTCTGTATGAAGGTTGTAAAAATCACACAAAGATGTCTATTATTGGTCGACTTACAAACCTGAAGACAGACCATCGTCTCACTGAGAGGTGTTACGACGATATTTGTGGTATTGTCAACGAAGTGTTACCAGAAGAGAATACGATGGTAAACAACTTCTACGAAACAAAAAGACAAATAGCTGCTCTTGGATTACCTGTTGAGAAGATAGATTGTTGTCCTAACGGATGTTTGATATATTGGGGGAATAATGCGAATGCAACTTGCTGTTACATTTGTGAAACTTCTAGATGGAGAAGAAACAGTAAGGGTGATAAGGTTTCGCGGAAACAATTTCATTATTTTCCCCTAGGGCCCAGATTACAAAGATTGTATGCTTCAGAGGCAACAGCTAAGCATATGAGGTGGCATGCAGAACACCGCACTAAGGATGGAGAGATGATACATCCGTCTGATGCTGAAGCGTGGTTGACATTTAACGACATTCATCCAGACTTTGCATTGGAGACTCGAAACGTGCGGCTTGGTCTGTGTACAGATGGTTTTAACCCATTTGGAAGTTCGGGTCAACAGTATTCATCGTGGCCTGTCATTTTAACACCATACAATCTTCCGCCATGGATGTGCATGAAGAAGCCGTATATGTTCTTGACCGTGATTGTCCCTGGGCCGAGTAATCCAAAGCACAACATTGACTTATATCTTCAACCTCTAATACGAGAGTTGAATATGTTGTGGGAGGAGGGTATTTGTACATATGATGTGTCAAGAAAGGAGAATTTTCAACTACGAGCAGCTTTAATGTGGACGATCAATGACTTTCCGGCTTATTCGATGTTGTTCGGGTGGAGTACTGCGGGCCGATATGCTTGCCCTTACTGCATGGATGATTCCCAAGCTTTCTACCTTACGCATAGCAAGAAGGTGTGTTGGTTTGACTGTCATAGAAGGTTTTTGGATAAAAGTCATCCGTATAGGAGAAATAGAACAAATTTCAGAGCAGGCATTGTTGAGAAGAGAGACCCACCTTTCATTCGGACAAGATTTGAATTGCTTGATGAATTGGACCAGTTTGGTTTTTTGAAAGTCAATGAAGAAGATGCACCGGAGCATAATAAAGAGGTTAGTAAATACTCTGCTGGATGGAAGAAGAGGAGCATATTCTGGGATTTGCCATATTGGAAAACTAACACGATTCGCCATAATTTGGATGTTATGCACATAGAAAAAAATGTTTTTGATAACATTTTCAACACTTTGTTGTGTGTGCCAAGTAAAACAAAGGATCAGATCAAGGGTAGACACGATCTGCGTGAACTTGGTATACGTTCAGAATTCCATCCTATAGGTACGTGTATTTTGATTAATAATTAATATAATTAATAATTAATAATAATTCATGTAACATCTTATTTTGATTATATACAGGTACGTCTATTCCTAAAGCTTCCTATACATTAAATGAACAACAAATACGTGCCTTGCTTCAATGGTTGAAGAGTATTAGATTTCCCGATGGTTATGTCTCCAATATGGCAAGGAATATTGACATGGCCAAGCATCAATTGTTTGGCATGAAAAGTCACGATTGTTATGTTTTCATGCAACGTTTAATTCCAATTGCATTCAGAGAATTGCTACCGGTGAAGGTTTGGGAAGCGCTTACGGAGTTGAGCTTATATTTTAGAAGTTTGACTACCACAAAGCTATGTGTGGAGGATTTGAGGAAAATGGAAGCAGATATTCCGGTTATCATCTGCAAACTAGAGACTATCTTTCCGCCCACATTCTTTGATAGCATGGAACACCTTCCGATCCATTTGGCATATGAGGCTAGAATTGCTGGACCGGTCCAATACAGATGGATGTATCCATTTGAGAGGTATATAAATCATATGTAATTAATTTATTCATTATTCTACCGGTGAACTAATTTTTCCGTACAGGTACCTTAGACATTTGAAACTGAATGTCAGAAATAAAGCTCATGTTGAAGCGTCGATATGCAACGCATATTTAACCGAGGAAGCATCACATTTTGTTTCCCATTATTTTGAGCCACATGTGCGATGCAGGGTCAGAGACCTTCCTAGGAACGACGATGGAAGTTACAACAATATTGTAACTGGTGTATTCACAATCTTCAGTCATCCAATAAGATTTCATGGAAAAGGAGTAGCATATATTTTGGATGAAAGAGATTACGAGATTGCACATAGATACGTGCTCATGAATTGTCCAGAGGTGGATGTATTTATATCTGAGTTTAAAAGTTCAATTCAAAGACATCAACCGAATTGGTCAAGTCAGAGGATTGAAGCGTTTGTGCAAGAGAATTTCGCTAATGCCTTCAGAACTGCAGTATGTTGTTCATCTATTACGTTAGTTATTATGTATGTATGTCAGTATTACGTTAATTAAATTCATAAAGTTATTTCCATTTATCTGACAAGCAAGACAAGGATCATTTGATAACCGAGTGAACAGTGACATTTTGAAGCAGATTGCAAGACAAGGATCATTTGATAACCGAGTGAACAGTGACATTTTGAAGCAGATTGCTGAAGGACCACTAAAATATGCTCGGAGTTACAATGTCTGTTACACAAACGGATATAGATTCCATACCGTACGTCATGCATCAAATAAATTAGCAGACAATAGTGGAGTGTGCGTCAAAGCTGGTGACAACAGTCGTGACGAAGAAGATTTTTACGGGCAATTTCTTGAAATCGTAGAGGTTGAGTACCCGGGGATACCAATCAAAAGAGTAACGTTGTTCAAATGTCATTGGTATGACCCAACTACTACTAGAAATAGCCGCGGAACAAATATTCATAAACGATATAAGTTAGTTGACATACATCAAGGTCGCTCGTATCGTTTATATGATCCGTTTGTGTTGGCAAGTCAAGCATGTCAAGTGTATCGTTTATATCGCTCGTATCGTTTGTAGTTAGAGCCGTATTTTTCGATGACCAACAGCAAAAGTCATAAAGACTAGTCATATCAGATCAGGCAGCGACCAACTAGCGACCACCCAAACCGTCGCTACACTGTAAAAGTCAAAGAGATTAGTCATGTCAGAGCAGGCAGCGACCAACTAGCGACCATAAATCCCGTCGCAATAACACGGAAATACTGCGCGAAATTTTTTATCCACTGCAGCACGCAAAAACATCTGAAAAGTAAACTTGTTGGGTCTTGTCATCACAGTGGCGACGCGAAAGCGATGGAAATTTCCGTCGCCACGTGCACGTACAAATTTGAAAATCTGAAAAGTTTGCTCTGTTGGGTCTTGTCAACCCTTGGCGATGAGTTGGCTACAAACATTGCGGTCGCCAGTCTCAGAAGTCCAGCAATATATACTTCCATTTTTCCATGCGCCATGCATTTTCTTCTTCATTCCTTCATCTTCTTCATTCCTTCATCGTTTCCTCACCAGTTTTTGTTCCTCCATTGATCATTTGCTTTTGTTCAACTCTGAAAACTCATCTTCTTATTGTAGAAAAATGAGCAATGACGACCTTAATGATTGGGCTAGCAACTATTTAATGAATAATTTGTCGAGTAGCAACGATAATAATGACGACAATAACGAAGACAACAGTAACCGAGTTGACGTGAGTAATGAAGATACTCCTAGTGATTCCATTCAAAATATGGATGAGGACGATGGAGACGATCTTCGTCCGAATCTTCCATGGCTACCCGTCATAAACAAGTAAATCTTTTAATTATCTTATTATCATTAATATTTATTCAATATTAAAATTTCAATATTTACTAATTTTCTTAATTGTTGTAAGATTTAATCCGATATCCGGAAATACGATTGCATCCAAAATAAGGGCTACCTTCAATCATAGGCAAGATGTCAAAGGTAGTACTTGGAAGGGTGTGACAAAATACACCAAAGATTTTTATTTTAATGAATTTAAGGTAAAATTATTATTTTGTTCTTTATTTTTAGACTTTCTTATGTATAAATTATTTTAAGTAATTTATTTGATGAAATATTTATTTATTTAGAAACAATACAAATGGGACCTTCGTTTCGAACATTTTGTTCGAAGGTCGTGGGAAGAAAAAGCGGCAAAGCGCTATTCGGATATGCTTTTCAAATGGCGTAAGACGTTGAAAAGCAAGCCCGAATTTAAACCTCCTTCCATCGATAATGAGACCTGGGCGCGATGGAAGGCGGATTGGGAACGCCCAGATAATAAAGCCATTTCGGCTAGAAATTCCTCCAACAGACGTGGAGGAAAAGACAGAGCTGAAGCCACTCATATAGGTGGCTCAATCCCGCACGCCAAAACAATGCGGGATTTGGTAAGTATTTTGTCAATTAAGTATTATTATATTGAATTTTTTTCTTATCTTTTCTTAGTTTTAAGTCGTTTTTTTTTAATTATTTCAGGAACAATCACAAGGTCAAACACAGGAACAATCGTTCTTTGATGGAGGAACTTCCAACTCGCGACCCAAGTAAAGTTTGGTTGGATGCAATAAAAAACGTAGAAAGCGGGTCAAATAAAAAATACAAAAAAAGCAAAGAGGTTTTTGGGGTTGGTTCCGCCTCTCAGATTATTTATCCTCCCGAGCCAACGGATATTCCATCTTCTCAGCCTGCACCACCTGATTATGACGCCATTATACAACAAAGGTTTGCGGACTTAGAAGCCCGGCAAATGGAGTTTAATAATCAATTATGGGAAGCGATTCGAAGAGGAAATGCTCAGACAGCCTATGAGAATCATCAAAGGATGACTGAACAATTAGCACGAGAACGAGAACAATTTACGAAATTCCTTGAATCGCATTTCAATTTAAATCAACCCCCTCCTCCACCTCCTCAATGAATGATTAAAAATATTTGTAATTTTTGTGACTTTATAAATAAACTTTAGATTTATAGATAATATTTTGATTTTTTTCATTTTAATATTTTTGTTTTATGTGTTTATATTTTTATTTTATAATTATAAATAATATAAAATATATATAACTAATATATATAATAATATTCATTTTAACAATATTAATAATATTTATAACAATAACAGTAATAATAATAATAATAATAATAATAATAATAATAATAATAATAATAATATTAATAAAAATAATAATAATACTAATAATGATAATAATAATAATAATAATAATAATAATAATAATAATAATAATAATAATAATAATAATAAAAATTCCAGCACGCAAAGGTAATTAATGCCAGCGACGGCCTAGCGACGGAAACGTAGTCGCTAAGCTGTACAGTCAAACAGATTAGTCTTATCAATGCAGGCAGCAGTGGCGACGGCCAGGTTGGTCGCCAGTTGGTCGCCAATGTCAGAGCTCCATTGGCGACAACATGATTCCTCGCCCTTTCGTCGCTAGCTTATTACATTTTGGGCGATGGAAATATTCGTCGCTCTCTTGTCGCCATGGAAACCGGCGAGGAAAGGGCGTCCACCTTGGGATTAGCGACGAAGTAAATAGCGACCACCGTATAAGCCGTCGCCCGCTCGTCGCCAACCCTACTTTTTGACCATTTAGCTATGGAATGGCGACGAAAACGTCTGTCGCCAATTTGTTAGTTTTTTGTAGTGAAATGTTCTTGATGTTTACAGAACTACGAATTTATCCTTGATTGATTCTTATAAAAGTCATGATTTTTATTTTTTTTACCTTTATTATCATTTTGCTATTTCTTTTTTGTTACCATAATCAAACGTCTTTTATTTTTTAAATTCTTAAAGTTCAAAAGTTTGTTTTCATTATGAGACTAAACTCGTGGCTTAGAAAAACCATTATTGTTCAAAAATGACATATTGAGAGAAAAACTAAAAATTCCTTATTCGTTACTTTTATACTTTCTATGATTAAAATTTTTCACTATAACACAAGATATTCTTTTCTAAATTTTGTCCCTTTTTTGCCGTATGAATAAACATTATTTAAGAGACAGAACAAGTAGATATAGATTCATCATCATCATACTCAGTGTATTCCGCCCATAGAAAAACCATGAGCAGGATCTGGGGAGGGAAGGACGAAGGCAACTCACACCCAAAAAGAAGAGCGCGGTCAAAAAGTCACTCAACAAAACATAGATTATAAGGAGAAATATTATAAGTAAATAAGTCTTATACAAAATCGGCCTTATAAGGGGCGAGCTGGATCTATGCCCAGGGCCTAGTCTCAAAAGTTAAAAATTGCCCCAAGCCAGCTAACCGATATTAAGAGTCTTGAGAAACGATCAAAGAAAGACCTCAATTCCCCTTCTCAAGCTTGACTCTCTTCGCTACCGCCAACCCACTAGAAGTGTAGCCATTTAGCTGGGCCCTTCTTTATGACGTTGCTACACAGAAGGCGTAATTTATCAGTGATCACTATGCGGATCAAGCGTTCGCCACTTGATCAAAGGTAAATCATTTTTTTATTTTACTTCATTTTAAAAAAACAAGTAATTACTAAAATTATGGACATCGGTGTGTTATCATACCCAAAAGGAGAGTGCGGCCAAAGAGTCCCTCGATTCGAAAAAGAATAGGAGCAGTTTCTGCAACGGCTAGGATCAAGTGAGGCTGAAATTGACTCCGCGGGTTTGCATCGTATCGTCTAGGCATGACCCTTAAACATAAAAAACATAAATAGAATGCACATATAAATAAAATAAAGTAAATTTAAAAATTAAAAGAAAACAAAAACAATAATAATAATAATAATAATAATAATAATAATAATAATAATAGAGCGAGTAAAAGTCAGAGAACAAGAACACCGACTATTAAATAAAGAGCAAATGAGTAGTCTAACGCATGGATAAGACGCCTCCAACTACCCCTATTTCAGGTCAGGTTCACATAGAGGTGTAACTTGTGCAGGTCAACTTTTATTTCCTCATCTCAAGTTCTCCTAGATCTTTCTCGATTCCTCTCACCCTCTCCTAGGTCAACGCTAGGTCAACGCATGGACACGGTGTGTAATAGCTCGAATATTAAATTTGTTGCTTAGCTTTACCTATGCAAGCAATTTAATATTGCGGATTGTTACAAGTGTTGGTGTTTCTTGTCACCCTTTCTTTTCTTAGACAAAAGTCTAAAGGTATGCTAATATCTAAAGCATGGATGAATTTATATTCTATTTTATTTTCCTTAGTGTAAAGTAAATTTTTTTTGGAAAATTTATCAATGGGTTGAGTCTGCTTTTGATAATTTATGTGATGGACAAATGTTTTTGAAAATTTCACGTGATAATTTTAAATTTTTGGCTTTTTAGAAATATTTTTTCAAAAAATTGCGTGCTGACCTTGATCAACTTTTAAATTTTCCATGTGGTACACAAAATGTTAAGCTTTTGGTTAAATTAAGTATTTGTTTCGACTGAATTTCGAAATATGTGGTCAATTAGGGTGATTACACTGTTTGTTTTTTGAAAAAAATGTTATTACGTTGGCTAAAAATATTGTAAAGTTTAGGGATGAGCGAAGTTTAGACTGTCTAAACCATAAACCAAACCATAATTTTAGCATTTGGTCTGGTCTATGGTTTAAAAGGTCTGGCCGATCTGGTTTTTTCTAGAAAAATGGGGTTTATGGTTTGGTCTCTTTTTTTTTTCAAACCAGACCAGACCGCAAATCGTACTTTGATCGAAAACCATAACTTTTTCTAAAAAATAGGTTGCTATATAGATATTTCGAGATATAGTTATTTTATACTATAATATATTAATAATTGAATGATGTTGACGCAATCAAAAAATTACTTATTATCATACGTGGTGTTTGTAGGCGTAAAATAATTGCATAAACACATATATAATTAATTTGGAAAAGAAATATAAAAATAAAAAATCTTAGACCAGAGTAGACCAGACTGTTTTAAAACAGTTTGGTCCGATCCAGTCTAGTAATTTAAACGGTCTGATTCGGTCTGAAAAATTTTCAGACTAGAAGTTTTGATTTGATCTGATTTTTGCGTCAAACCAAACTAAACCTGACCGTGTTCATCCTTAGTAAAGTTAACAAAAAAACATCCCTTTTGTCTACCACGTTGAAAAAGTGGAAGGTTAAGGTAACCACGTGGATTAAAAAAAGATTTGTCTACCACGTGGAAAAGCAAAAAATTTAGGATTTACCACATAGAATTTTCCAATGTTTTTTTATCCACGGAGTACTCTAAGCTTTTAAATTTTTCAATAGGTAAATAAAATATTTTTTTTTTGTTAAATTTACATTATTATTTTTTGTTGTAAAGAATTCAAAAACAAACATCATGATGTTCATTGCGGAGCACATTTTTAAAAATATATTCAAATTGAATATTTAATTTAATAAAAAATTTAAAACTCAAGATTATCATAAGATTTTTATAAAACATTTGTCTACCATTTAAAAAAGTTAAAAACTCATAATTAAAATTTCCAATATTTTTTAATGAGTTCCAATCTAAGTTTGTAGTGGTTTTTAACCGAGTTGATGACTTAAACTTTTAACTCTCAAAAGATAATAATGGAATCCAGTTAAAAAGCAAAAATGAAGAGTGATGTTCATAGTGGTTAGAGATAAATCAAATAAGATCTCACTCGATTATATTTTAACTTATAAATTAAGAAGTAATTACAAATTAAGGATGATGAGCGAATAGTGTAAATATTGCTAATGTTGCAAGTAATTTGGAACGGATGAAGTATTCTCCAATCTTACTCATTTAGAATCATGTTCATAATATGTTGGTTCTTACTCGCATCAAAACACCTTTTTATACGTCGAATTATTTATATTTAGAGTTATAAATAACTAAAAATTATACTATTTTACATTATGATATTATGCGATGAGATGAATTGTTATGAATGGTAGTGTGTGACTTGAGTGCACAATAAAGGGTTGAATTCATGAGTGTGACTCTTGGATGGTGGTAACTAAATGGGTGTAATTATGTGTGGAGTATTCATGAAGAATTATGGGTGTTAATGAAGATTAATGAAGAAAATGAAAGGGTTTGATTTATGTATGCTCGATCAAGATTTTGACAGAAGAATCTGTAAGGACGCTCGACCCACTCGCTCGACCGAGCGAGCCATTTTGGTGGGACGAGCGGTCAGACAGAATGCCCCAGTTTTGGCTGATACTCGCTCGACCGAGCCGTTCGACCGAGCGAGCTCTCTGATCTGGTCGAGCGGATCCTCTGATATGCATGGGATGCTTGTTTTTCGACCTTTCAAATCCTTAGAGTTATTTCATAGTATTCATTACTCAATATTAACTATGTATTCAAGTGAGCTATTCATCTTCATGTACCTAGTACTATAAATAGGGCTCTCATACTCACACATCAAACACATCAAACACAACCCCTAAGCCAAACACATAACCTCTTTTGTTTTATCTATCTCAATTGTAATTCTTCATTAAGAAGTGTTGTTTGTTTTCTTTTGATATAATATAAACAGAAACTACACACCACGGAGGAAGTAGCCATCATTGGGTGAACCTCCTTAAATCTTTGTGTCCTTTTTAGTTACATTGTCAAACTTTATTTTGTTCATTGTTGTTTGTTCTTAGCATCGTAACGTTTTTGGAGATCATTTTCAATTGGTATCAGAGCCAGGTTGTTTCTACGGTGTTTTAAGAAATTATTATTTGAGAATCATGACTACAATGAAGCTCGACATTGAGAAGTTTGATAGAAATGTAAATTTTGGCTTATGGCAAGTCAAAATGAGAGCCATTTTGATCCAAAATGGTGTGCATAAGGCCATTGATGGTGTAGATAAGATGCTGAAAGGAATGTCCGCATCGAGATGGGAAGAGATAGACACTAAGGCATTATCGGCAATTCAATTATGCCTTTCCAATGAAGTTCTAAGAGAGGTTGTTAAAGAAACAACAACCAAGAGTATATGGGAGAAGTTGGAATCACTCTACATGGCCAAGAGTGTTACCAATAGGCTACTTTTGAAAAGTAGACTCTACGATTTACGCTTGGAGGAAGGTAAACCTTGAAACCTCACTTAGATGAGTTTTATTCTATTGTTATGGATTTGCAAAACATTGATGTCAATCTTGATGATGAAGACTTGGCAATTTATCTTTTATGTTCTCTACCCCCTTCTTATAAAAATTTTAGAGAAACTCTACTTTATGTTAGAGATAATTTGAGTAGTGATGATGTGAAGAGTGCCTTAACACAAAGGGACCTTATTGATTCACAATTATCACAAAAGTCACAAAGCAATGCTAGTGATGGGTTGTTTGTGAGAAGGAGGTCACAAGAGAAAGGTTCCACTAGTGGGAGTGGAAACAAGGGTAAAGGGAGGTCCAAGTCCGTTAGGCCAAATAAAAATAAAACTTGTAATTATTGCAAGCTTAAAGGCCACATCAAGAAGGATTGTTGGAAGCTTAAGAAGAAAATTGAGGAAGAGGCTAGGGAAGGAACTAGCAATGCTAATGCTAGTTATGTGAATGATAGTGATGATGGTGATGTTCTTGTTGCCACACATGGGTACAAAGATAATGATGAGTGGATTCTTGACTCGGGGTGCATGTTCCACATGACTCCCAACAAAACTTTCTTTCATACTTTTGAAAGTGTTGATGGGGGAAATGTTACCATGGGAAACAACACTACTTGTATGGTTGTTGGGATTGGGATCATTAGAATGAAGATGTATGATGGGATTGTGAGGACCTTAACCGATGTAAGGTATGTCCCGGGGTTGAAAAAGAATCTTTTGTCTTTGGGTACTCTATATAAAGATCGGGTGTAGAATCACTTGTGAAGGTGGAGTTATGAAAGTTGCTAAAGGCTCACTAGTTGTGATGAAGGGTAGGTTGAATGGGAGTTTGTATGCTCTTCAAGGTTCAACCATTCTTGGCTCGGCAAATGTATCCACAAACACAATGTCCGATCATGACACCAAACTTTGGCATTTGAGGCTTGGTCACATGGGCGAAAGAGGTATGTTTGAACTCTCTAAACAAGGTTTATTTGATGGGAAGAAATTTGGGAACCTTGGTTTTTGTGAACATTGTGTTTATGGGAAACACAAGAGAGTTAGTTTCAAACCCGCCGTTCACAACACTAAGGGAATTTTAGATTATGTCCATTCCGATTTGTGGGGGCCTTCTCGAATGCCCTCCCTTAGTGGTTGTAGTTACATGTTGACCTTTATTGATGATTTCTCTAGGAAAGTTTGGTGTTATTTTATAAAACATAAAAATGAAGTGTTTAATGTCTTCTTGGAATGGAAGAAGATGGTTGAAAAGAAAACCGGTAGGAGCATCAAGACCTTAAGAACCGACAATGGTCTTGAATTTGTTGATAATAAATTTCTCAAATATTGTTCTAATGAAGGTATTGTTAGACATAGAACTTGTGCAGGTCGTCCTCAACAAAATGGTGTTGCGGAGAGGATGAATAAAACATTGTTGGAAAGGGCTAGATGAATGTTAAAACAAGGTAATTTGGGGAAGCAATTTTGGGTCGAAGCAGTGGCTACGGCATGTTATTTGGTCAACCGTTCACCTCATACCGCCTTGAAATTCAAGTCGCCAAAAGAAGTGTGGTACAACACTCCGGTAAACTATTCTAGTCTTAGGATTTTTGGTTGTCCAGCTTATATTCATGTAAATGATGGTAAGTTAGAACCTAGGGCTAGAAAAGGTATTTTTGTGGGATATGGAGTGGGTGTAAAGGGGTATAGGGTGTGGTGTAATGAATCAAAGAAAATAATTGTTTCTAGAGATGTTGTTTTTGATGAAAATAGCATGCTTGTATCTAGTGTTGAAAAATCTTTTGATAATGATGTAAATGATGATGCACAAGTGGAGGTTCAACCTTCTAATATTGATGATGAGGAAAATTATGATGATGATCAACAAAGGTCTCTTCCTTTGTCCACAACTGGGCAAAGAAGGAAGATCGTGGCTCCAAGGAGGTATATTGAAGAGTGTGATTATGTGGTTTATGCTCTCAACATTGCTAGCGAAGTCGAAGGATTAAATGAACCAAGTACGTACAAGGAGGCTATGGCCTCAAATGACTCAAGCAAGTGGTTGATTGCTATGAAGCAAGAGATGGAGTCTCTTGCAAAGAATGAAACTTGGGATATCGTTGTTGCACCAAAGAAAAAGAAAATTGTGGGGTGCAAGTGGATATTCAAGAGGAAGGAGGGTCCTTCTAGTGATATTCCTCCCATCTACAAAGCAAGGGTAGTTGCAAAGGGATACTCTCAAATTGAGGGTGTTGATTTTCATGAGGTTTTCTCACCCGTGGTGAAACACTCTTCTATAAGAGCATTTCTTGCTTTGGTGGCGATGGAGGATTTGGAGTTACATCAATTAGATGTAAAAATGGCTTTTCTTCATGGTGAGCTTGAAGAAGAAATCTTTATGAAGCAACCGAAAGGTTTTGAGGTAGCCGGTAAGGAGAATCATGTGTGTAGATTAAAGAGGTCATTGTATGGGTTGAAGCAATCTCCAAGGCAATGGTATAAAAGGTTTGATTCCTTTATGATTTCACATGATTTTATTAGAAGTTCTTATGATAGTTGTGTCTATTTTAAGAAGTTTGAAGATGGTTCTTTATTATATTTGCTCTTATATGTTGATGACATGCTAGTAGCATGTAGTTCTTTGTTTAAGGTGGAGAACTTGAAAGAGTTGCTTTCAAGTGAATTTGATATGAAAGATCTTGGTGAAGCCAAGAAGATTCTTGGGATGGAGATTTTGAGAGATCGGGCTAAGGGTATCCTATACCTTAGTCAAAGGAAATACATTGAGAAAGTTGTGCAACGTTTCTCTATGGATGATGCTAAAGGTGTGTCTACTCCTCTTGTTTCTCATTTCAAATTATCCAAGAATTTGTGTCCACAAACAAAGGCGGAAGAAGAGCAAATGGTAAGAATTCCGTACACTAGTGCCGTTGGTAGTGTTATGTATGCTATGGTATGTTCTAGACCCGACATTGCTCATGCGGTGAGTTTGGTGAGTAGATATATGTCTAATCCGGGGAAGGGACATTGGGAGGCGCTAAAGTGGTTATTGAGGTATTTGAAAGATACTTCTAATGTTTGTCTCATGTATGGGAAGAATGCAAGCAAGCTAACCGGGTTTTGTGACTCGGATTATGGTGGTGATCTAGATAATAGAAAGTCCACAAGTGGGTTCGTGTTTACTTTGGGTGGTTCGGCGATAAGTTGGCAATCATCGCTGTAAGATGTGGTTGCTCTCTCTACAACCGAAGCGGAGTACATAGCCGCGGCCGAGTCATTCAAAGAGGCAAAGTGGCTTAAAGGTCTTGTTGGTGAAATGTGCAATAAGGTGTGTGAGGTAAGTGTGCATTGTGATAGTCAAAGTGCAATTCATTTGGCTAGGAATCAAAACACATTTCATAGAAGGTCCAAGCACATTGATATTAAGTATAATTTCATCTGGGATGAAGTTGAGCACAAAAGGGTGTTATTGAAGAAGATTGACACTACGGAAAATCCGGCCGACATGATGACGAAGTCATTACCTACAACCAAGTTTGAATTATGTGTTGACTTGGTTGGTTTAGCTCCCTGCTTGAAATAATGCCTTTGGGGCATTTGGGGTGTGTATGTTTTTTTGTTTTATGAAGTGGATTGATGAATGTTTTGACTTGGGTGAACTCAAGTCAAGGTGGAGATTGTTATGAATGGTAGTGTGTGACTTGAGTGCACATTAAAGGGTTGAATTCATGAGTGTGACTCTTGGATGGTGGTAACTAAATGGGAGTAATTATGTGTGGAGTATTCATGAAGAATTATGGGTGTTAATGAAGATTAATGAAGAAAATGAAAGGGTTTGATTTATGTATGCTCGATCAAGATTTTGACAAAAGAATCTGTAAGGACGCTCGACCCACTCGCTCGACCGAGCGAGCCATTTTGGTGGGACGAGCGGTCAGACAGAATGCCCCACTTTTGGCTGATACTCGCTCGACCGAGCGAGCTCTCTGATCTGGTCGAGCGGATCCTCTGATATGCATGGGATGCTTGTTTTTCGACCTTTCAAATCTTTAGAGTTATTTCATAGTATTCATTACTCAATATTAACTATGTATTCAAGTGAGCTATTCATCTTCATGTACCTAGTACTATAAATAGGGCTCTCATACTCACACATCAAACACAACCCCTAAGCCAAACACATAACCTCTTTTGTTTTATCTATCTCAATTGTAATTCTTCATTAAGAAGTGTTGTTTGTATTCTTTTGATATAATATAAACAGAAACTACACACCACGGAGGACGTAGCCATCATTGGGTGAACCTCCTTAAATCTTTATGTCCGTTTTAGTTACATTGTCAAACTTTATTTTGTTTATTGTTGTTTGTTCTTAGCATCGTAACGTTTTTGGCGATCATTTTCATGAATAAAACAAGATTTTATACAACTATGTTTTTACTCGTATAATATTTTATATGCAAAACACTACCAAATGATGAATAATGCAAAAGTTAGTTTTGGTGCAAGTAAAAAAAAACAAAAGAATTATTATTGTGTTCTGTCCCATTCTTTTTGCGTTATTTATATATTCGAACAATGGTCAATCAATTTCTTTTAATGTCATCTATGTATTTTAATTTTCTCTTTTAATTTCATCTATCTAATTTACTCAATTTTATATCAAATATCCAACTTTTTATTAAAAACCACATTATTTCTCTGCACTACTAATTTAAAGACACGGAGAAGTATCAAATGATATGTGAATTGGATGAAGCTGGAAATGTTTGCATCCCCTACTTGTATAAGTGGCCACTTTGGAGTTAAGAACAATACTCTATGTTTTAGGTGTTTTTGTCAGGGCATAAAATCTATATTATGGATTTTGTACTTTTTTTTTCTTTCACCTTTAAATTGTGTTAATATCAACTGTGCTTCCTATCCCCTTAATTTATCAATAATATATACAATTTTTAATTATTAAAAAGAAGATAACTAATATATTTAATCTTTTATTATTTCTGGTTTTATAAAGAATATACACTAAATAAATTTAACTTTACGCGACATTGGATTTAGTGGTGGCATTAAAAAAATGCCAATGATTTATAATTGTAGTGTAATAATTATTGATTTTTATTTTGAGTTTCACTATAAAGTGAATTAACGACACTTTATTTAGAATTTAGTGGCATATGTAATTACTACTATAGTCTATAGCGGCATTTATAGAAAATGTCACTAGATTCTATGTCGCAAAAAGTTTTAGTGTGATTTTTTTATTATGCTGCTAAAGAGTCTAATAAATGTCACTAAATCCTCAAATATATATATATATATATATATATATATATATATATATATATATATATATATATATATATATATATATATATATATATATATATATATATATATATATTAGAAATTTAAAATAGCGACATTTAAATTAAATGTCGCTAAATATATCCTTCTAAAAGCAAATTATATTGTAGTGATATAAGAACTTTGGTGAGATTATTATTAATAAAGAATAAAGAGTATTTATTAAAAAAAAATGATGTATTAAACAAGTTTAACAACGTATGCACACCTATTTGTTTTTATATACTTCTATGAAATAAGATGAGATTGAATAAAGTTTAAGAACATATTATACATCTATTTCTCAATACAAAAATACTAGTATTGTTATTTAGCTAATGTTTAGACAATAGATAATAGAGCTAGTTTGGATATACCATAAGAGCTACGTAGAGTATCAATATACTCTATCTCCTTAAATTTGCTATTTTTTTAAATTTGCTATTTTTTTAGACAAATCTGAATGAAAATTTTTACAAAAATAGTGTTGGAAATTGAAAGGAATAATATAATCATATAAAAAAGCTAACATTATATTATTTTTTACATTGATTGACTTTTGGCTTTTTGTTTGATCATACAATTATTAAAAGTGTTTAGTAATTAAATTACTTTTAAGTCAGCTGAAAAGTTAGCTTTTAAGTCAAAACTAAAACCAAAAGATAATATGAATAACTTTTTATCATATTGTTAAAGGGTTTAATAAATATCACCAAAATCACTATATATACCATTAAAAATTTCTGTAAGTGATATTTAAATTAAATCTCACTATATATATTATTGTATTGATATATAATGACAAAATAGACATACGACATGGTAAATGATTTGGTCGAAGACTAGTACTGAACTGTTTAAAATAGTTACCAAAAGCATATTGTCACCTCCGTTTTACAATATTAATTATCTATTTTTTTTGGTGTTTTTTTATTGGTTATATTTAGAATCTGATTCTTTTTTCTAATTGTTAAGAAAGTAAATAAAACAATCTTATTATTCCACTAATTTTACGCGGTTGCAATAATATTAAAAGTTTTTTAATTATTGTTTAATTAAATAACAAATTCGGTAATTGATAAAATCTCGTAATAAAGTTAAGCTCTGACTTTTAAAACAAATAAAAAATAAAGCAAAAATTTCATAATTATTTCTATTAATTATCTGTAAGATAACAAGTGTAACCAACATTATTTGTCAAACAGACGGAATACTAAGGCCTTTAAAAAAGAAAAAAATTTCATTAAGAAGTAATATTGGGCTAGAGGAATAATTAACATCACAAGTAAGATTAGGAATAATTAGTTACCAAATAATTATTTTCCCTGTATGTAACAAAAATAATTAATGTCGCTTTAAATGAATGTTTCTTTCTAAAAACGCTTAGTATAAAAATTAAGTGTAGGGATTAAAGTTGACAAAGGCAGTAGTATATGTAGATAATCATAATTATGCTTTTTAATCAAGATTTTGTAGAAAAGATACGTGATATAGACAAGACAAATCACTTTCTGTTATAATTTTGATTACAACTAGTGAAATCAAAGCACTACTTCGTCATGTTTTGGTAATTGTAACTAAATGATGTGTTGTTTCACTTAAATCATATATACATTATTAATTAGCCTTTGTCCCACTAAATTTATCCCACTAATATTTTACGTCCATCTATTAAATTTTATCGATTTTTACTTTTAGCGATATATGATTTTACGTCTATCTATTAAATTTTACCGATTTTTACTTTTAGCAATATATGATTTTACGTCTATCTATTAAATTTTACCGATTTTTACTTTTAGCAATATATGATTTTACGTCTATCTATTAAATTTTACCGATTTTTACTTTTAGCAATATATGATTTTACGTCTATCTATTAAATTTTACCGATTTTTACTTTTAGCAATATATGATTTTACGTCTATCTATTAAATTTTACCGATTTTTACTTTTAGCAATATATGATTTTACGTCTATCTATTAAATTTT
Organism: Amaranthus tricolor; assembly: GCF_026212465.1. Classification (NCBI taxonomy): domain Eukaryota; kingdom Viridiplantae; phylum Streptophyta; class Magnoliopsida; order Caryophyllales; family Amaranthaceae; genus Amaranthus; species Amaranthus tricolor. Next base: position 9,187,666 of record NC_080062.1, on the reverse strand, counting down.
ACCGATTTTTACTTTTAGCAATATATGATTTTACGTCTATCTATTAAATTTTACCGATTTTTACTTTTAGCAATATATGATTTTACGTCTATCTATTAAATTTTACCGATTTTTACTTTTAGCAATATATGATTTTACGTCTATCTGTTAAATTTTACCGATTTTTACTTTTAGCAATAAATGATTTTACGTCTATCTATTAAATTTTACCGATTTTTACTTTTAGCAATATATGATTTTACGTCTATCTATTAAATTTTACCGATTTTTACTTTTAGCAATATATGATTTTACGTCTATCTATTAAATTTTACCGATTTTTACTTTTAGCAATATATGATTTTACGTCTATCTATTAAATTTTACCGATTTTTACTTTTAGCAATAAATGATTTTACGTCTATCTATTAAATTTTACCGATTTTTACTTTTAGCAATATATAATTTTACGTCTATATTTTTTTAAAAATTTTCATATGCACTATTAATTTTAATTTTTATCTCATTCATGCATTTTTCTCAATACCTAATAATATTTATTTTTGTCTAATTTTTCTTGGTTTTTAACTAAATGATGCAAATTTGATGCCGCAGAAAAGGCACACTAAAGTATTTCTAATACTTTTGAATGCTAATTTAGAGGGTCTTGACATATATTTTAATAACAAAATTAAGTTTTTGAGAATTAAAGTAGTAATTTTGTATTTCTTTTGGTTTGATAAAATGACCTTATGAAAATTTTTTTGTGGAAATTAGGAAATTATTTTATTACTTAACTATAAAGGGTATATAATATTCTAATGATTTTTTTGATTTTCCATGATTAAACATACAACTTTTTATGACTTTACAATTTTCTACAAATTAATAAAATAAAAAATAACAAATTATTAAAATTAAACTATAAGTTTTCAAATTTTGAACAATTACAAATTTTGGAATCAATTATATAATTGAATCATGGATATATACAAGTTACTCCAAATATCCAAAGATTATACTGACTCAATTATGACAAAATAAAACATAAAAATTTCAACGCTTCTAGAATCACAAAGGAACAAAGTTCACCCACACAAATAAATTAAAAATCCGTTAAATTGCATTAATATGATAAAATGAGTCCTAATAAGATTCCCCAATACAATGAAAAGCAAGCCTAATTAAGTTTTACTTTTAATTTTAATTATAGATTAATTAAATATTGTTAATGGCAAGCCATGAATCATGCCTACAAGACCAAAATAAACTTTTCCAAAAAACAATCCAATTATATTCTTTTTCACTCATTTTTACACATTTTTATATAAATCTGTTTTTATTATTTTTTTCTTTTAGATATAAAGACATCACTTTTACTTTTTATATTATTATATTTTTTTAAATATTTCACTATTTTGACTAATTATACTCAAAATTTAAATTTCCTAGTAAAAAATAATAATGCAAAATGCATAATACTCCCTTTATCTCACTCATTTATCAATTGTCATTTTGATCCATCCTACTTATTTTGCATCATTTTCATTTTTGGACAATAACTCATTATTATTTTTAAATCTCATATATACATTTTAACTCATTTTTTTTCTCTGTATTTATTATCAATTTCTTAATAAATTTACAATTTTTCTTTATTTTAAATCTATTATAATAGAGAGAGTATTTATAAATAATGATACTAGGCCTTTTGACTAAAAAAAGGCAAGCATTAAGATAAAATAAATTAAATAAATAAAACCTGAAATCATTGTTGATTCAATTTCCAGATTCTGGTAAGATTAATCACTGCATGAATATTGAATAGGATTGGATACTTAATCAACTAGGCTGACTGCTGACACATCATACACTGGGAATGGCATACTGTAGTACTCCCTATACGCTTTCTAAAACCAGAATATTTGGTTCATCATTTAGCCTAGTACACTGAACTTGGTTGGTTAGTACTAGCTTAGATTAAAAATAATTAAACCACAATGATGGATATAGCTAGATGTTAGCCATTTGTAAGAGTAGTTTTGAGGTGCAATTGTACAAGGTTCAGGTTATAAAGGGGTTCAAATTGAGTTAATCTTTATTATTAAAAATCAGTTCTTTAGTTATATTTTTGTACCTTATTTGACATTGATGTGATTTAAATAAATATAGAAATTATATGATAAATAGTTGGAGAGAAAAACGAAACTTTACTTATATAAGGGTCTATTTTTATAGTTTTTGCCTAAGGCTCAAAATTTGTCAAGAACGACACTGCTAGATGTTCACCACGTACAAGTGCCACTATGATGTAATCTTTTCTGTAAATGGTGAAAATTAAATCTTTATTATAAAAGTAAAAAAAACTTTTACCCACCGGACTAATGATTTAGAAATCTCTATATATATGGATATAGCTACAAAAGTATTTTCTTTGATTTTTAATAGTTGCTACAATTACTATTACAACTAACAACTATTGTTCATTAAGTGGTTTTATTTGGTATATAATACTTCATTATGTATAATGCAAAACAAATCAAGTGAAATCTTATTTGATTTACCTTAATGCCTATTTTCATAATATTAATTTTCTAAAATTTACTTTTATTATATGAGATTAATAATATTAAAAATTAAAATTGTGCATTAAGTGCAGCATGAAAAACTAAATCATAGCAACTATTATTAAAAATCAAAAAGAAGTATCATGAGGATGTTATTTATGAATTATTTTGTTCTACACTAAATTATCTTATTGTTTAGTCATTATAAATATTTATTGTAATTTATTGGATTATTACCAATAACTCCTGCTTTCATACTGAATGGTCGAAGGCTCTATCTTTCGTCTTTTTAATAATGATTCAATTCTAACTACCAGCACGAGTATAAATCCTCTCTCCCCTTGTATGTTTAGGGACTATCATCTTTTTTTGTAATCAAGAAAATTTGACTTGTAAAATTGTGTTAAAAGACTAATCTAATAAAAAATGTAAGTTGAGGACTGAAATTTAATTTAGCCATATATGTATATACTTCTTTTGTTTTGAATTACTTGTACCATAGAGTGGTGATACAAGATTAAGAAAAATCATTTTTAATGCATTTTAATTTATTTACTCCCTGTTGGATAGTGGGTGAAAATGTAATGATTTGATGAGTGAGAACAAAATAAGGGTAAAATAGCGAATTATTGAATTTTTTTAGCCAAAGATGGAAAGAATACAAATATTGTGAAATAGCCAAAAAAAATAATAAGTGCAAGTTTATGGAACGAAGGAAGTATATTATTACTCCCTCCGTCGTATAAAGATTAAGGGATTTTGTATAAAGATTAGGAATGGGTAGGATCTCTTGAATTATACGGATGATATTAGAAAAGATTTAAAATGTGTGGACGCGAATAAAAGAAACTGATAATAACTTTTCTACAAAATTAATTATATCAAAATAAAAGGACATACTAAAAGAAAATTGTGACAATATTAAATAGTAAAAATTGCATGAATTGTTTTACTTTGATTATATAATTATTTACCATAGTAAAATTTGAAAAGAGGAAAAGGCCGGGTGAATAGGTGAGCTAGCTAGCTTCTTGAATGACTCTTTGATTAAAGAAAAAGATTAAAACATTTTCTCAAGTGACTCAGGCATGTGGCTAGTAGCTATGAAGCAAGAGATGGAGTCTCTTCCAAAGAACAAGACTTGGGTTATCGTTGAAGCACCTAGAAACAAGAAAGTTGTGAGGTGTAAATGGATTCTCAAGAAGAAAGAGGGATCGACAAGCACAAGTGCTCCAGTATACAAAGCAAGAGTTTTGGCAATAGAGTTCACTCAAGTTGAGGGAGTAGATTTTCATGAGGTTTTCTCACCGGTTGTGAAGTATTCTTCCATTAGGACTTTATTAGCTATTGTAGCTATGGAGGATCTTGAGTTACATCAATTAGATGTAAAGATGGCTTTCTTACATGGAAAGTTGGAGGAAGAAATCTATATGAGGCAACCGGAGGGTTTTGAAGTTAAAGGTAAAGAAAGTCATGTGTGCCATTTGAAGAAATCATTGTATGCGCTAAAACAATGGTCAAGGCAATGGTATAAGAAATTTGACACCTTTATGCTTTCACATGATTTTACAAGGAGCTCTTATAATAGTTGTGTCTATCTTAAGAAGCTTGATGGTGGGTTTATGATATACTTGATCCTTTATGTTGATGACATGCTTTTGGCATCTAGAGATTTGTTTGAGGTGGAGGACTTGAAGGTGTTATTTTCAAGCGAGTTCGACATGAAAAACCTTGGTGAAGCCAAGAAGATACTTGGAATGGAGATATTGAGGGATAGGGCAAAAGGCATCTTGTACGTTAGTCAAAGGAGGTACATTGAGAAGGTATTAAGAAGATTCTTTATTGGCGATGCAAAGAGTGTGTCCACGCCTCTAGCTTCTCATTTCAAGCTATCCAAGAAGCTATGTCCTCAAACAAAGGAAGAAGAAGAAGAACAAATGGAGGACATTCCTTACACTTGCGCAGTTGGTAGCGTTATGTATGCCATGGTGTGCTCTAGGCTCGATATTGCTCAAGCAGTTAGCATGGTGAGCTAATATATGTCAAATTGGGGTAAGGGACATTGAGAAGCTTTGAAGTGGTTGTTAAGGTATTTGAAGGGAACTTCAAATGTTTGTCTCATGTTTGGTAGAAATTCAAGCGGGTTGATTGGATATTGTGATTCTGACTATGCGAGTAACTTAGATGCTAGAAAATCTACCTCGGGGAATGTTTTTACATTGGGTGGAATGACGGTGAGTTGGCAATCGTCGCTCCAAGATGTGGTTGCCATGTCCACCTTCAAAGCAGAGTATATAAAGCTATCGCCGAATCATTCAAAGAGGCAAAGTGGCTTGAAGGGTTGGTTGGTGAGATGTGCCCTGAGATGAGCTTGGTACGTGTTCATTGTGATAGTGAAAGTGTCATTCACTTGACAAGGAATCAAAACACTTTTCATCGAAGAACCAAGCACATCGACATTAAATATAACTTCATTCGAGATGAAGTTGAGCACAAGAGAGTGGGCTTAGTGAAGATAAGCACTAATGATAATCAGGCCAACATGATGACGAAGCCTTTGCCCACCAACAAGTTCACTTTGTGTGTGGACTTTATTGGTTTAAAAGCTTGCTTGATGTGAAGCCCCTAGAGAGCATTTATGTGGTGTGTTAGTTTGTTTGATTGTTAGTAGTGTGTGGATGGGAGTGTCTTGGAGGAAGTGTGTAAACTAGGTGAACTCAAGTTAAAGTTGGAGATTGTTGGAGTTTGGTGTGACTTTGAGTGCACCAATGGAGTATGATGATGTTTGATGGTGTGTGGATGTGTGTATGTGTGCGTATGATGATGAGAGAGGCTTTTGATGGGCTGCTCAACCAAGGTAAGCTGCTGCTCGATCGAGTGAAGAGGCTCAACCAGTCCAGTAGCTTCCTGGACCATCTGCTCGACTAAACTGAAATCCACTCGACCCCCTCTGTTTCGCTCGACCAGTCGAGCGGGGAGCAGCAGGCCACTGTTTTATTTCGCAATAAAATGTTGCAGCTAATCATTAGGGTTGGATCCTTTCCTCATTTACTCCCATATATACACATGTATAAATAGAAGTCCCTACACACATTTCTAAGTAGATTATAACCTTAAGCCAAACAAAAACCCTTATTTTTCTTTACTCTTCTTCTCCAAGTGTAATACTCTATTGTATAAGTTCTTGAGAACTCCATTGATTCTTTACTTAATACAAGCAAGCTAACCACCACTGAAGACGTAGCTCACATTGGGTGAACCTTGTAAATCTTGTGTCTTTATTTATTGCTTTGTTCTTATTGCTTTTCATTACTAGTTTAGTGAATTGCTTGTTTCTTTGCATTGAACACCCCTACCATAGTTCTTGGGTGTTGTTAGGAATAAAATTTGAACCTTTAAACCCTAGTATGTTAGATATTTCAATATGTAATATGTAAATGTAAAAAGTTTATAAGTTTTAATTGTAATGCTGAAATTGAAAGTTCTAGTAAATAATTCAGAACTTTCTAAAATGAAATAGCATGTCAATATTATGGAATTAATGAAGAACAATAAATTCAACTAAATTATTCAAAAAATTGGTTCAACCTATAATATTTCAATTTAAATTATTCAATAAACTCCAGGAAAATGAAAGTTTAAAAATTATCAATTAAATATAAAAATCCGTATAATAGAAGAATTACATTGATAATTTTTAAAAGTAATAATTAATTATGATTACTTTTTCATTATTAATCACTTACAAAATAAATAATTAACATTAAACACGTACATACTACAACAATTTTACAAATAGTGATCTTTTTAGATATAATACTCTAGCTATGTCGCTTGCAGATTGCTACTGACAATGATATTTTTTACTTTTTTAAAACTGTCATCATCAACATCAAACTTAATATAAAAAGAAAAATTTGTGGAGTAGAAGATGGATTGAATAAAGCAAGCTCTTGAATATCTCAAGATCACTATTGGAATTTGAGTTGGGAAAGATTAAATAGAAAGAGGGAAAAAAAAAAAGAAAAGAAAAAATTGAAAGAAAGAAATAAGTTTAATTAGTCCTAATAAAAGTAGAGGGAATAGTTAGGATTAAATAGAACATTATATATATATATATATATATATATATATATATATATATATATATATATATATATATATATATATATATATATATATATATATATATATATATATATATATATATATGAAATAGTTTAATAAGCTCATAATCATAGCTTTTAAATGGATGAATATTAAGAGCTAACATACTAATTCAAATTTTTACCTTTTACTATTGTAATAGACATGTTATTTTATCATGCTTATAGAAAAAATGATTTTAATTTAATATATATTTTGGTCAATTCTCAACACCAGCAAGTCGCCCTTTTAACTAATAGGACATTATCCTTAAAAAAAGTTTAGATGAATATTTAAATTATAAAGAAAATTAAAATATTGGTAGAGAAAAATCAATTAAGATAAATTAATGCAAACAAGTTCTTGAATATTTCAAGATTATTGGAATTTGGGTTTGAGAGAAGATTATACATAAAGATAAAAAAAAGAAAAAAGAAAAAGAAACAAGTTCATAATTAGTCCTCCAAACAAAAAGATGAGGAATAATTTTAGACTCACTAAAAGATAAAGAGCAAATTATACACACAAATTTTGTAACAAAAAAAAATTAAAAAAAAATAAACACTCTTACAAAAAAAAATTTAGAAAAAAAAAATAATGACTCACATATAATCCCATAATAAGGCTTCAAAACCAGTTGAAATTACATTTTCAGGCACGACAGCAAAATCTTGCATACAATGCATCATCCATGGTGGGTGATGATATATCCACCCATCCCCACTCGTACCATTATCAAAATTATAAACAAACTCGGTCCCCAACTCAGTTAAATCATCAACCGGTCCTAAACTCGGTAACTCAACGATTTCACTCAACTCGTCTGAGTTTCCTAACTCCATTGCTGACACCATTGAAGAAAGTGAAGAACATGATGATAGTGATGATAACCCAGATGATGATGAAGATGATAATGATGAAATATCATCAAAATTCTCCATTGAAGCTGCTTTAGCTGCTGCTGCTTGAACATCACGCGGACTGAGTGAACTCGGTCGAGGTAACAACCCAGCGAGTTCAGGAAAGTTAAGTATGGCTGACTCACCCTTTATGCTTAAAGCAGCTACATCATGGGCTCGGGCTGCCATTTCGGGCTTTGGGAAAGTCCCAAGCCAAATTCGGGACTTTTTCCTTGGCTCACGGATTTCTGATACCCATTTTCCCCAAGTTCGCATTCTGACTCCGCGATAGACCGGGTGTTTCCCACCCGAGTCTCGAGCCCGTTTAGTCGGCGTTTTTGCGGGGTCGGAATTTGAATTAGGGGAATTTAGTTGAATCGGGTTTGTCTTTGTTGGACTAGAAGGACAACTACTACTTTTATTGATATCATTGTTGTTACCAAGACTATCTATGTTACTATTAATAGGAATTTGTATTTCCATCATTTTCTCAATACTTGATCACTTATAATCAACACCACATTTGATTACTATATTTGTAAGTTTGTTTTAATGGTATAGTTTTTATTATTAGCTCAAGAGAATATTTTTTTTATTTGGAAGCATAGAAAAGGAAATAAAAGAAAGAAAGGAAAAAGGTTGAGAAATGACAATGGTGTTGTTGAGTTAATTACCATAACTTGGCAATCACTTGAGGAAAGCCCCTTATATTATAGTGAGAGGAGAGAGACAGAAAATATGGGACCCTCCAAAAAGGGATGGGGCAGGAGTAGGGTAAGGTTTCCTCAAATAGAGAACCAGGCAACCTCCAATTATAAACATTGTTAACCATGAAAAATGAATAGTGACTTCATTATTTTTTTTTTTTAATTGTAAAATTGTAGAGATGATTATGCTACAAGATTCAAGATTCAGTATCGTTTCTAATATTTTATGGGTCTAGATAGATTGAAAGAAATGGACCTATTCTATTAAGGATTGATTTAAAACTTTAAGAATTATTTGGAAAATAATAGGGACGAATCTTATATATTATAATTATTATTATAAATAAAGACGTGTCATATGCTTAATTGATAAAAGAACTAATTATAAATTGCAATTTTCTAAGTGTCTTACTTCATCAACCAAAATTTTCAAATATTAAGGCACTTAGTAACTCTAGGCTAGGCAAATGCTTACCTTGTTTAGGGTCAGGCACAACCTTGACAAGATGAATGAGTCTAAGTCTAGGTCTATTTCTATATTTATTAGGATTCAATTTAGATTATGTAGATCATTTTAATACTACTAAAAATTTTTATGTTAAAAAGTTTAAGCACGAATAATTAAATCGAGCTTTTTAGGACCTATTTATAATCCTAGACCCATCAAGTCCGATGGATCTAAATTTGACTCCAAAATTTTCATATATATATATATATATATATATATATATATATATATATATATATATATATATATATATATATATATATTATATAGAAAATTGTTCTATTTCTGCATAAATTATTGAAAAAAGATAAAGTTGGCAAATACAATGGTTTAGGCCCATAAATTAGGTGCAATAAAAACACTTTATACAAGCTTTATTTGAGTTTTTTAGTTATACTTGATAATAAATTGTTTTGTAAGAAAATTTGAATCTATAAAATATTTCTATCACTACAAAAATTTAATTAAAAATTGAAAAATTGTGAAGTATATTGTTTAGAGCCTATTAATTTTATCAAGCGCATAACAAAATAATTTTTATTGGGTTAAAAAAATTTTTAGTTGGGTCATATTTTTTTGAGATTACCTCGGTTATGTGAAGAAAATATATTGAATTGATAACAATTGTGATAAGGGTATTTGAATCCACAACTTACTCTCAACAAATTAGTTTCCTTGTTTTAATGGCTCATTAACAAGCCTAAAATATATTCAATAAGTCTTGTTTGAAACGGTCTCACCGTGAAACGAACTCATACAAATAATTTCATACGGAAAAAACATAAAAAAAAAAAAAGAAAACAATGAAATTTGAGTTGTAAATAGAAGTTTTTTTTTTTAAAGTTTGAACTGATTCAATTAAGATCGTCTCATGATGAGACAGACCCTGGCCGGGCTTGTACTAGTTGTAGTATAATCTGTGAAAGGCATTAAATATATTTTCACTTGTCCCTATGAAAATAACCACCTCTTGTTCTGCTATTTCTTGTAATATTTCTGTGTGCTTACTAACAGCTACCTAGAGGTTAGAGAAATATGGTTGTTACTTGTTCAGAAGAAACACACAACAGGCAAGGCCATTGAGGATAAGGGATTGGGAGAGCTTCAGAGGTTAAAATAACAGGAGAATTGTCTAACCAGAAGTCTACTAGGGACTTAAAATAATAAATATTTTTCAATGATTGTATTTTAATTGTATTTTTCATGGGGAGAAATATATTATTTTTTATCTTTTAAGGTTAGTGAACACTAAAATAGTATTCTCTCGACCCTCATATTCACTATTATTGTCGCATTTGCTTTTTGAATGATATTTATTAATCACTTTTAATTTGTGTTCATTACAATAAAATTAACTTTTCACGACATAGGATTTGATGACATTAAAAAATATCATTGATTTATATTTTTAGTGTAATAATTATTAGTTTGCATTTTAAGTTCCACTCTAAAGTGATTTAATGACACTTTTTTTGGCCTTTAGTGATACATGTAATTGTTACTATTGTCTATAATGACATTTGTAGAGAGTCAATAGATCATATGTTGCGAAAAACTTTAGTATGATTTTTTTAATATACCGCTAAAGAGTTTAATAAATATCACTAAATCCACTATATATACCGTTAAATATTTAAAGTAGGGATATTTAAATCACCAGAATCCAAATATATCCCACTAAAAGTATATATGATGTTGTAGTGGTTTATATTTAATTTATAAGTTAAAAAATATGATTAAATGAGATTTTGTTTAATTCGTCTTTAACGTAAATTGCATTTATATCAACTTTTTATAATTTTTACTCTAACACAATAAGAGATATTTAAGATTAAATTAATAGTACATTGGTAAACATGTCAAAATCAAATGAGACAATAATAGTGAATAAAGATTTAATTGTGAATTACAACCTTAATGTTTGATGATTTTGCGAATTACAGCCTTAATTATTTTATTTTTTTTTTTTTTTTGCGAATTACAGCTTTCAAAGTAGCTTTTTGACCGGTATTCAAGCTAAGTGACCGGTTCCATACAATTTCAACTGTTGACCGCCTTTTTACCTCTGACTTTTATTTTTTTGGTTTTTATTTAATTTTTTTATGCTAGAAATTAAATTATCCATTGTTGCTAGAAATTAAATCCTCCATTGTTACTAGAAATTAAACCTTAGCAGAAGAACAAGTAGAAAATTTAATATCCTAACAAAAGAATCTAGAAATTAAAACTGAAAGAGCGAAAACTAGAAGGAATTAAATATGTTTTTACAATTGTTTTAAATCCTTTCCACTTGCTGAAGGATTCAATCCTCCATTGTTGCAGAACATCAAATGCATTTCAAACACAATACAAAAACATACTAACAAATTAAATTAGCAAAAAACTTCAAATTCCAAAATCCAACAAAATTTAAGATTTGATCTAAACATTTTGTTGTAATATGTTGCTTTAATTTATTAAATAAACAATAAAATAAAGTTACAAGTTTACAATAGAAAACAAATTACATATGACAATCAAGAACTATGCTTATGTACACCATCGAGAACTCCGAAAAACCGATCTTCGATCCCGAACAAAGTTACAAAATGATTTTGTTTGAACTTGATATTAATTCTAGGCGAGATGCTTTTTCCTAAAACATCATTTCCTCCCTACTACGGTGCTTGGGAATAAACCGGAAATATGTTCTGAGATACAAAGAATTACACTAAATTCCTAGCGGAGGGAATTTAGAACGATGTAAGAAAAACTTAAATGGAAGAAGATACGAAAAATTACAATCGGGATTTGCATGTTCTCTATATAAAGTGCTAGAGAAGAAAAGAAATCAGAAATTGCATGTGTTAAAAATAACCACACAAGCATTCTATATTTATTGAATAACTTACACCATTTCACGAAGTAACATGTTACTCCATGAAATACAAGATCGATTCACGAACTAATGTAGTCTTTCAATCAATCCATCCCAATATATCTGGTTAATATAACCATATTTAACCGTTGGTAGTTACATTATAACTAACTTTGCAAAGAAAAAACCCGCAAAATAGAGCGAAACTCGAGGGCCGCGAGTTAGGTCGCAAGCCACGACCTGCTGCTCCCACAAAACTATTGATTTTCCTTCCTTTCTCGCGATCCGTGAATACTACTTTTTGCTCAAAACAGAATTTTTTGCAACCTTGGGATATTCTCAAATTAATTTATTTATATTAATTATTTAATTTAATTAATTATAATTTTCGATGACTATTATACAGAAGCTTTTATTTTTGGCAAGTTTGGTTTTGGTTATCTCGAGACCGAACTTGAGAGAGAGTGTAGGAAATAAGGCAATAAAATATTTGATTATAATTTGATTTTATTCCAGTTTAATATTTTAGGAAGTTAAGATAATTAAGTTATTTAGTTCCATATTGTAAGCTACTAAGTATTTATAGAGGTCATTGCCTTTACTTTATGAATGAAAATAAAAACTAAATGATTCAAGCTTTAACCTAAACCAAATTGTCATAAATTTCTTCATAAACTATTATTAATTTCTAAAAAAGGATTTTTTTTTATTTTTTTAATTTTTATTTTTATTTTTTAACTATGACATGTTCATATTTAAAAAATATGTTCAATTCCAACAATCACAATCATTAATTGAAAATTATTACTATAGGTTATCTATAACGATGGAATGTTACCTATCGGTAATTTGAAGGATCAATTATTGCTGAAAAGGTAAAATTTATTGGGTAAAAAGCAAGAGTATTAATTTAGCATTTTTTTTAATTAAAAAAAACAATTTAAAGAATCATACTATTCAAACAAATGGGTGATTTTTTATTTGCCCCAGAGAAGGGACTTGAATTTTCCAATTTGCTCATTTCTAGAATAAAATGATTTTATTGTAGAACACTATAATAAAATTAACTTTTCGTGATTTAGGATTTGATAATATTTAAAGTTGATTTATATCTTTAGTATAATACTAGATAATCGTAGTGCGATGCACGTTTTTTTATTTTAATGTAAAAAACAAATATATTGAATAACTCCTGGATAATATTACATTAATTTAAATTATTTTTTAATACAAATTATATTACATTCATGAAAAATGGAATTTAAACTTTTTTTATAGTTATCATTATAATAATGATATAGCAGTGGGCAATTGTAAATTGTATCTATAATATAAATAGCATTTTAGTGAATTTGTAAATGAATGAATGTTTTTTAAATAAATATAGATCAATGGTGTTTCGTAAATTAAATATCAAAGATAATAATTTGTGCATCTTTATTACATACTACTATTTATTACATTGTTTTTTCAAATTTTAATAGTGTATGTTATAGTCCCAACTAAAGTTTTTAATGATGGTCAAATTAATCATCTTATAATCATCCTTAATATTTAAGATTCCTATTGTCATCCTTATTCAATGACATCATTTTTGCTTAAAGGAGAGAAAAAATTTCATGAGAAAATGGAAACTCATCAATTTTTTGAGTTGTTTATGTCAGCTGTGTTTTTTTTATTGTATATTGTATAGATTTATTGGTTTTTTTTAAAGTTTTACTATAAAGTAATTTAACGACATTTTATTTAACATTTTATTTAACTTTTAATGACATAATTATTTCTATTGTCTATAGTGACAGTTATGATAAATGTCACTAGATTCTATGTCGCAAAAAATTTTAGTATGATTTTATATTATGCTGCTAAAGGGTCTAATAAATGTCACTAAATACACTATATATACCATTAGAAATTTAAAGTAGTGATATTTAAATTAAATGTCATTAAATATATATCCCACTAAAAATAAATTATGTTGTAGTGAAATTTGATTTATTTATTGTTTCAGTTTATGCATATATGTATCGCATATTTTGAAAAGGACCAGATTTGATTTTTACTGTCCATCTTCTCTAGCCCTCTTCTTCCCTCAGCTGGATCAAAAATTAATGATTGGAAAATATAATGATTAAAGGAGAAGCACTAATGGACTTATAATCTACTTAGTTATCTCTTTTAATTTTCATTAAATTATCAAAGCCCATTTGAAAGATTAACACAATACTTACTTCAGCAGCTTGGATCTTTCATATCTTTGGCTCTTGCCTTTTTTTTTTCCTGTTCATTAGCCATTAGTTATTGATCTGATTAGACATTGCATTTGAAACAGATCAAGAAGGATCATAGCTAGATGAAAAAAATCATTCACTTTGAAATTGAATGCCAAAATTTTATTTCAAAAATTAATAAGATCGGGTTATAACCAATTAATCCGTGACATCTGTCCCAGCGATCATTTACATGAATTTTTTTTATATTGTAAACTTGAATTTATATATATTATCCAATATAGCATTAATTATATTACCTGCATATAACATAAAATAAATTTTTGAATTTTTACTAAATCACGCATCAAATATATATAACATTATTTTAAATTTTTACTTTATTTTTAATTACTCTTTTAAATATATTACTCCTATTATTCTCATTAACAAATGCACCCGAAAACATTCGTTAACTTTTACCTATTTAATATATAATATATTATAGAGTTTCAATTATAAATTTAATCTTTTCTTTTAATCGGAGATTCATAATTAAATTAATTCATACTCTAAATGGAAATGTTATTGATTCAAGCTTATATAAAGCAAAACAACTTCATTTTGACTTTAAAATTGTTATTTTTAATTAATTGAAAAACAAGTTGTCAAATACATGTCCTTTATGTGCCCATCTTATTAACACCACAAAAATCATGAACACATTTTTCTTGATCATTTACAAATAATAACTCCAACCGTTCCAGGGCAGCATATTTAAACTAAGGACTTGTATAATTTTCTGGTCCCTCTAAACCCTCTTCCACCTGATATCTAATTCCTAAAAAATTTAATGCATCGACATGAATAAAGAATGTAAATTAATATTTAGAGTCTCTTGGACTATGTTTAAGAAAGTAAAATAAAGAATTTCGTGTAAATCTTAAGTTATATTTGTCGATGTTTAGTTTTCCTATTGCTCTTAGGAAATGGCCACGTCTCTTTGACATATGTCTTTTGGGTTCAGCTCATTAAAGCTTAATGTCTATTCTTACTCTATGTTTTCCTGTATGGGCCAGTCTAACTAGAGATGATATTTCAAAGAGGAAAATTTGAAATAAATAAGAAAAAATATATAAAAAAATTCACATTATAGTCAACTTTTCAAACTATTTCCCAAGATAAGCAGTTTTTCGCCAGACCTAAGATTTGTCATGTTCACACTTAGTAAACAGCGAACAAATGCTAAGGGTTTAAAAAGGCAAAGGGCTTGTTTGTTGTTACTAACAGCGAACAGAGCTAAAAACTGGTCATACAAGGTCAAAGCTCCGTTTGCTGTTAGTAACAGCGAACAAAGCTTTGACCTTGTTTGACCAGGTCTACTTTTAGGTCCTTGACTCTCTCTTTTTTTTCTTTTCTTTTTTTTTGTTGGTTGTTTTTGTTCAAACTAGTCGTTGTGGTATAATATAGCCGTTGAGATATGATCAATAAATACATCAACCTTGTTCTAATTATATCCAAATTCCATTATATTGCTTTTGAAATTAAGTTGAGGAAAAGAAGGGAGTATCTGTTGGCTTTAGTTTAGGGTTTAATTGAATTGGGGGAAAATGAGGAAGAAAGGGGAATCTGATGAATTTAACTCGAGCATGTTCGCTGTTGGTAACAACGAATAAGGACTGAAGATCAAAAATAGTCAAAATCCTTGTTCGCTATTAGTAACAGCTAACAGACTCTTTGACTATTTTTGACTTTCAGTCTTTGTTCACTGTTACTAACAGCAAACAGCTCCGAAAAAAAAAAAATGCTTATGTTGGGAAATATTTTGCAAAGTTGGCTATTGTGTGAATTTTTTATATTTTTTTGCTTATTTGTTTCAAATTTTCCTCAAAGAGACCATCTCTCACAAGAATTTTTTGATGTTTAACTTTAGTGGAGTCTTTGGCATTCAAAATACTATTATCGCTCGTTTGGTACGTGGTAATAAACGGTGGTAATGGGACTGAAAACTAGTATAATTTGGTTGAAAAATCTCCGGGCTACCTTGATGGTCATGCTTGTTCAACTTTAATCATCTTATTTTCTTCATAAAATTCATTCCAATGCATTAATATTGGGATATGTGATATTATATGGTAATGGAAATTTGTAAAAAACAAAAAAGAAAAGAAAACAACTTTTTTGGGATCAAAGTGTCATCACCATGGGGATGACATTGAACTTTTGATGAAATTTTACACTATATATCATTCTTATTACCATCATTTAATATCATTAACCAAACAGGCCGTAATTAACACAACTTATCTTGTATGAAACCGTATCATTATTTAATTCGCCAATTTTTATAATTGAATCACTTTTAAATTGTAAGTGATCACTTTAACACACTAAATGTATATGGGCCAACCTAATAGAGATGGTCTCACCATAAACCCGTCTAAGAATTTGTGTAATTAATATTGTCCATTTCCACATAATTTTTTCATATTGAAGTTACACAAATTCTTCAATGAGAATGTCTCATTGTAAGACTATCTCCATTAGAAAAATAAATTAATAAAATGAGGTCGTCTTAGTGTGAGACAATCTCATACAAGACTACGTATAGCTCAGAATTGGGTGCGGTAACCTCATGTAAGGGACTCCATTCCATTGCCATACAAAATAATTCGGATTTCTCATTTCATCCTTCATGAGCATATCAGTAGCAATCATTCTCTTTTTATCAAATAAAAAACTTCCCTTAACTGGTTTCAAAATAGGTTCCCCATGTTCATCGATGGG
Source organism: Amaranthus tricolor (assembly GCF_026212465.1). Classification (NCBI taxonomy): domain Eukaryota; kingdom Viridiplantae; phylum Streptophyta; class Magnoliopsida; order Caryophyllales; family Amaranthaceae; genus Amaranthus; species Amaranthus tricolor. Next base: position 9,171,006 of record NC_080062.1, on the reverse strand, counting down.
CATTTCTATGTCTAAGTAAGAAGCTATTATTGAAACCATGCCTCCAATACTAATTTTACCCTTGGTCACGCATCCCAGCCCAGTACACTTACAAAGCCAAATATCTAGCCAATCAGGGCATCCCCTCCCTTCAGGTGTAAGACTCCATAATACCTTTATCTAATCGTTCCCCAGGTTGGTTGCCTCCCCTTGTGCTAGAAATGTACTAGCAAGCAATCGAATTGCATATCTCAAAGCTGGGTGAGAAATGACACTTAGTTTTAACCTAGCTTCCCAAGTAGAATTTAAGATAAGTTGCCAAAAAGCGACTTTCTCGAAAGCCCCATAGTTTTCATCCTGTAAATCAATTATCCCTAATGCATCCCTCAGTTGAGTAAATGTCATAAGATGTGATTGATCGTGAATGAAGAAAAGTATAGTCTCTTCTCATGTTCTATTGTCTCTTCCTCTTCTCAAAGTGGCTAAGAATTCTAAGGTCATTCTTGCATAGGTTGGTGCGTTCCTCTCTAAGAATCCTTCTAATCCTACTTTTCGCATTAGGGTTCTCACTGATTCTTCTAAACCAATGTTTCTCAATGTTTGAAGGTCACAAAATCTAGTGCTTTGAATTAACCTTCCCGGTTAGACAAGGTTTCTCCATCTTTCCTGTGCACTCTCATCTAGGTTTTGTAGTCCCATATATTCCAAATGAAATACTGGTTCTTCCTCATGTTCTAACTCAGGTATGGGTTCTGCTTGCCTAACAACTCACTTTCTTCTTCATTGTCTGCTTGAACCCTCACCACTCGAACTCGCTCTTGATGTTTTTGATCTTTTGTACATCTTTCTTTTTCTTTTCTTGTCACTTAAGTGTTGAACAATCTTATAACCAACAATAAACTAATCTAAACAGCAAAACCACAATTAACCAACAATTTTCAAGAAGATACAAGCAACTTTAAACACAAAATGTAAAGGAAATAGCTCAAAAGCATCAACTTGAAAAGACAAATTTCGAAATTTTACCCATTGTTCAGATTTAATCAATGAAAATGAAGCTTGGGGCTTAAAATGTTTCCTTTATCCTTGCTTACAACTCCCTTTTCAAATTGAAAATTTTCTGAAATCCCCAAATTTTAGGGTTCTTGAATTCAAAATTTTTACTTTTAAAAGACAAGATTTGTAATTTAGAGAAGGAATGTGAAAGTTTTAAGTGAGATTTGGTGAGAAATTTGAGTATATGAGGGTAAGGGTTTAGAGAGAAAAGAGGGAAGATGAGAAGAAATGTCGAATGAGATTTTATAAAAATGGAAAACTGATGCTCAAAACTTTAAAACAGAAACTTCTGGGCAAAAACTCGCGGGCCGTGAGTGGAGTCGCGACGCTCCTTTTATGTTCAAAAATCCAAAAACTTTTCTGCTCCCAAGTCGCGTGCCGCGTGATTATGTACGGGCCGCGACCTATTTTACCAAAATTTCAGAAACTTTTCTTTACTAGTTCGCTAACCGTGAGTCGAGGTACGCAAAAAAAATTTCAAAATTTTCCAGAGACATTTTTCAAAATGCATAGCTTCAAAGTTTTACCAAAACAACTATTTACATCAAAAGTTTTCCATTTATTTAATGTCCTTGGCACGATGTAGTTCTCTCGGTGCCTCAATACTCCGCATCATCCAACTCTTCATCAATTTCATTTTTCTTTTGAAAATTCTCAAAGTAAGGCTTCAATATTTGCCCATTGACTTTGAATACTTTCAAAAAATCTTCACTTTGAATTTCATATGCTCCAGGAGGAAATGTTTTCATAATAACAAATGGTCTGATCCAATGAGACCGTAGCTTACTTGGAAACAATCTTAGGCGTGATTGGTATAAAAGAACATTTGGCCGACCTGAAAGCTCTTTCTACTTATCATTTGATCATGCCATGCCTTTGTTTTAGCCTTGTATGTAGCTGCGTTCTCGTAGGCTTCATTCCTTATGTCCTCAAGCTCCTGCAACTGCAATTTCCTTTGCAAACCAGATTCATTAGTATACAAATTAAAACTATTGATGGCCCAAAATGCCTTGTGTTCAAGTTCAACTGGCAAATGACATGGTTTTCCGAACACAAGACGATATAGGGACATTCCAATGGGTGTTTTATATGCTATGCGATATTCCCACAAAGCATCATCTAACCTAAGAGACCAATCCTTCCTATTTGTATTTACCTTTTTTTTCAAGGATAGATTTGATCTTCCGGTTTTAGATCTCCGCTTGACCATGCGTTCATGGATGGTATGCGGTTGATGTTTTGTGAGTCACATTATATTTCCTTAATAATGCACCTGTGGTCTTATTGCAGAAATGTGTGCCTTTATCACTTATCAAGGCCCTTGGGATTCCAAATCTAGAAAAGATATTGGCCTTGAAAAAATCGACTACAACTTTGGCATCATCACTTTGGGTGGCCTTAGCCTCCACCCATTTAGACACATAATCAACTGCTAACATAATATATGAAAAACCAAAAAAGTTGGGAAAAGATCCCATGAAATCCATGCTCTATACGTCAAAAATTTCACTAAACATAATCATATTTTGAGGCATTTCATTCCTTTGGGAAATATTCACGACTATTTGACATTGATCACCAGTTTTGCAAAATGAATAAGCATCCCTATGAATTGTGGGCCAATAGAATCCGCATTCCAAAACTTTCCTAGCGGTTCTTTTTGCCTCGAAATGACCTCCACAAGCATATGTACGGCAATAGGTGAGAATAGACATCACCTCATTGCTTGGAATAAATCTTCTCAAGACTTGATCTGCATAAAATTTCCACAAATACAGATCTTCCCATACATAATACTTGGAATCACTCTTCAACTTGTCTTTTTGATACTTATTAAACTCCGGAGGAAATTTATTCATGACAATATAATTGACAATATAAGCATACCATGGTTGGTCTATTTTTATCATAAACAAATGTTCCTCCGGAAACTCCTCTTTTATAAACTCACTCCTATATCCATCATTGCTTGATTCAAAGGTTGTACTTTTTATAATCCTACTTAGATGATCTGCAACTAAGTTTTCCGACCCTTTTTTATCTTTTATTTGTAGGTCAAATTCACTTAGAATCAAAATCCATCTAATCAATCTTGGTTTGGCATCTTTTTTCATCATCAAATGGCGCATAGCCGCATGATCTGTATAAACTACAACCATTGTACCAAGCAAATATGATCAAAATTTCTCTAATGAAAATATTACTGCCAATAACTCTTTTTCTGTTGTCGCATAATTCTTTTGTACTTCATTTAGAGTTATTGATGCATAGTAGATTGCATAAGGATTTCGACCCACCCTTTGACCAAGGACTAAACCAATGGCGTAGTCATTAGCATCGCACATAATTTCAAAAGGTAATGACCAATTGGGTGGTTGGATTATAGGAGCTGAAACTAACCTATTTTTGAGCTCATCAAATGCCTTTTTGTACTTCTCATTGAAATTGAAATCCATATCTTTTTGTACCAACCTGTAAAGACAAACAATTATTTTCGAAAACCCTTCAATAAACCTTCTATAAAATCCAGCGTGTCCTAAAAAGGAACGCACTTCTCTGACAGTTTTGGGGTAGGGTAATGATTGTATAATATTGACTTTTGCTTTACCTACCTCAATTCTCCGCCTTGAAATCACATGACCTAAAACAATGCCCTGCTCAACCATGAAATGGCATTTTTCTGAATTTAGAACTAAGTTTGTTTCAATACATCTTTGAAGTACAAGTTTTAAATTTTCCAAACATTGATCAAAAGTGTCTCTATGGATTGTGAAATCATCCATGAAGACTTCAAGAAATTTTTCTAAAAATTCAGAGAAAATGCTCATCATACACTGTTGGATTGTAGTGGGTGCACTACATAGTTCAAACGGCATACGCCTATATGCATATGTGCCAAAAGAGCATGTAAAGGTGGTTTTCTCAATATCTTCAGCTGCAATTGGCACTTGTAGATACCCAGAATACCCATCTAAAAAGCAATAAAATTAATGTTTGGCGGCCCTTTCTAGCATTTGGTCGATGAAGGGTAAAGGAAAGTGATCTTTCCTAGTTACTACATTTAAACGACGATAATCTATACATACTCGCCAACCATTTTGCACTCGGGTAGGTACCAATTCACCATCACTATTTCTTACCACTGTGACTCCTGATTTCTTTGGAACCACTTGAGTTGGGCTCACCCACTCACTGTCAGAAATTGGAAATATAATACCTACTTGTAACAACTTCAAAATTTCTATTTTTACTACCTCCATCATTGGTGGATTCAACCTTCTTTGTGGTTGCCTTACGGGCCTTGCACCTCCCTCCAACAAAGTTTTATACATCCAAGTGGTTGGACTGATGCCCTTGATGTTAGCAATAGACCAACCGATTGCATCCTTGTGTACTTTCAGAACTGCAATCAACTTTTCTTCTTGTTCATCAATCAGCTTATTGGAAATAATCACCGGAAATGTTTCATTTTCTCCAAGAAAAACATACTTCAAATGCTCCGGAAATTGTTTAAGCTCTGATTTTGTTGCTTGCAAAATAGATGGCACATCTTTTTCATTCGAGATGGTTAGTGGTCTTGGTCTATTGTCAAAAGAACCAATTAATTCTTTTTAATTCAAATCTCGCATTACTTCCTTAATTTCAGTGCTCATGACATATTCTTCATTCATTTTATCAAGATCATTTTCAATTACAACTCTCAATTTATCATTATTTTTGATGTTGAATAAATCTTGAGTCATATCATCAATCATATCAACAGAATAACAAGTAAAATTCTCAGTAGGATACTTCATTGAATCATAAATGTTAAATTCTACTTGACAACCATCAAATTCCATTGTAAGTAACCCAATATGCATATTAATTTTAGTCTTTACAATTTCCATAAAGGGGAGACCTAACAAAATAGGTGCCACATGCTTATCATGTTCCATTTCTAAAACATAGAAATCTGCAGGAAATATTAGGTCACCTACTTTAACTAAAACATCTTCCATTATGCTGTTTGGATACGCATTTGAACGATCTGCAAGTTGTATTACTACTCCAGTTTCAACTAAGGTACCTAATTTTAAAGATTTATACAATGAGTATGGAACAATATTAATTGAGGCACCTAAATCTAACATGGCTTTTTGAAATGTAATATCACCAATGACATATGGAATAGTAAAGATACATGGATCTCCACATTTTGGAGGAAGTTTTTGTTGAAATATGGCGAAGACATGCTCGCTCACCTTCACTTTTTGAATTCCTTTTAACCTTTGCTTCCTCTTTGTAATGCACAATTCTTTTAAGAATTTTGCATACCTAGGGATTTGCTTCAAAGCATCTAAAAGTGGAATGTTCACTTCACATTTCCGGAAGACATCATAAATCTCCTTGTCATTGTCATATTTTTGACCTCCTTTTAATGCTTCTGGAAATGGTGCAATTGGCTCATATGGAATTGACGGTTTTGATGTTAATGCTTCTTGTTTTTCTCCTTTTTCTTGTGGCTCTTCAACTACAACTTCTTTTTCAATTTCCTTCTCCCTTACCAAGGGTTTCTCCTTACTTGCTAACTCCTTACCACTCCTTAGTGTAATGGCACTCATATTGGGGCGAGGGTTTGGCTCGGTTTGTGATGGCAACCGATCAGACTCCGTGGCTTCTAACTTACTAACTGCTTTAGAGATTTGGCCTATTTGCCTTTCAATGTTTTTGATGCTTGACCGTATTTCCTCTTGATTCTGAAAAATCTAAGTTTGCATATTTGAAACATTTTGAGTCATTAAACTTAACATATCTTCAGTGGTCATGCTAGAACTCGGGTTAGCACCTTGATTGTGTTGTTGTTGCTGCTATTGTTGTGGTCTTGGGTGAAATTGTTGTTGGTATAGTGGATGGTTTTGTTGTTGAAATGGTGGGTTGGGATTTAGATTTTGTGGCCTCCACCTAAAGTTTGGATGATCTTTATACCCAGGATTACAAGTGTTAGAGTAAGGATCATTCCTTCTTGGAAAATTCTGATTATGACCTTAGAATCCCATGACTTTCGCTTCTTCATAAGTTTCTTCTTGAAGTTGTGGACATGTGTTGATGGCATGATCTAAAGAACATATACCACAAGCTTTTACTTGTTGAGTTTTGTTCTTCACCATAAAATCCCTCATCATTGAAGTAAGAGCCTCCACCTTGTCCTCTAACTTGTGAACCTTAGTATTAGAGCTGGAACCTTCAAGACTTGTTTTCCTAAGATTTTTCCTTTTACTAAATTGTCTTGAACCCTCTACTAATTCTTCAAGAAATTCCCTAGCAGCAGTAGGTGTTTTGCTTAAGAAAAAACCTCTACTTGCTGCATTCACCATTCGCACTTCATCATTCAAAAGACCATTATAAAAGTATAAAATGAGATCATCATCAGAATAACCATAGTAAGGAAAACTTGCACACAATCTCTTGAATTTCTCCAATACTCGTAAAAAGACTCATCTGACCATTGCTCTATGTTGCTAATTTCCTTCTTCAAAGTTGATGATTTAGAAGCTGGGAAATAATTCTCCAAAAAGCGTCTTTTCATATCCGTCCAAGTAGTGATACAACTTGGTGGCAAGTAACACAACCAATCTTTAGCGACATCTTTTGAAGCAAAAGAAAATGCCCTAAGTTAGAAAACATCATCGGAAGCTGTAGTTGGCTTCATACTACTACAAACCACATGGAATTCAGATAAGAACTTGTTTGGATCTTCACCACTGGAACCATGATAGGCGACACATGGATAAGCCTTGATTTGATCTCAAAAGTAGAACCCTCCTCTTGTGCAGGATATGTGATGCACAAAGGTTGATGTTTTATATTAGGGGTTTTCAATTCTCGCAATTAGCTTTCTTTAGCCATTGATTCAGCTACTTCAAAAGGGAGTTCCTTAAAACACTCACGAATTTCTTTCCTTATCTTAAAAAGTGTCCTATCTATTTCAGAATCGTACTGCAAAATATCTTTGTTAATAGCACGGGTATTTACCATAAAAAAAGAATATAGTACAATCAAAAGATATACCAAAATCAAAATGGGGTGCTAAAAAACTTTCCCCGACAACAGCGCCAAATTTGACAGAGCTCTTTTTACAGTCATTTATGCTTGCCAAAGTAATTTACAACTACTCCTAAATATAATACAACTAAGTAATATAGTAGCAAGCAGAGGTTCGATCCACTGGGAAAATAGGACCTTCAATTGATTTAGGTGTATTTTCTTAGATATGAACACTAATATAAGGGGGGTTAAGTGTAGTGATGAACAAACTTGTTTAAATTGACTAAAAACAACTAATAAGGATTATGTGGTTATAAATAGATAAAAGCAATTCTTGAGTACTTGTTAGTATTCCAACTTCACACATTAATTTTCAATATTGCCAAATCAACAAAATCACTAGTCTATTGAAAGGAAAAGCATCCTTAATCTTGATTTATAAATGTATAAGTGAAAAGCATCAAGTATACATCATAACAAGTCAACAAACTTATAGAATTGTAAAATAAAGCAAGATTACAATTAACCAAAATGATAATCCTTCTCAAACAATTTATAAACTAAAAGTCTTATAAATTATTCAAATTGCTCCCATACTTAAATTAGATAAAGCAATCCAATTCAATAGCATGTGAATAAGCAATTAGAAAACATATTTGCAACTAAGCATTCCAATTAAACCAATTCAATTCATATTCAAAAGTAAAGAGATTATCAAAGATGATTGTATTAATAAAAAGGGAAAGACTTACAATTAATGGCAAAAGAGGATACTAACTTTCCTCAAGATGAAAACCTTAGCCAACAATGGCCATCTCTATCAAAAGCATAAAGAAGAATGCGTTTTAAGATTTTCCCCAAATTACACCCTAATATAATTTCAGCAAAAGTTTTTGATTCTAAACTACCCTCTTTCAAACTATTACAATCCATTCCCTTTTATACTAATTTACAAAAGTTTACTTACTTAAGAGGAGAAGAGAAACATCATTACTCTGATTCGAGGCATCTTCTTCGTCAACCTTGCTGTCTTTTGCATCCAATCATATTCAAAAGTGAAATGTGAAGGCAACAACTTTTTAAAAGCTGGGGCGCTCAGGTTGTGGGCCGCGAGTTGCTGTTGATCTGTTTTCTGCTTTAATTCTATATCCATCTTTCTTGATTTTAATACTACTACTAATAATAAAGCTAATAATTACAACAATAATAATAATAATACTAATAATATTTAGTAGTAATGTTAATAATAATAATAATAATAATTAATTATACCAATAATAATATTAATAATAATATTTAATAAAAGTAAAAGTTAGTAATATTTAGCTAATAAAAACTATAATAAAAAGGAAATAAAAATAATAAAAAAATATAAAAGTAAAGCTCTATCAAAGGAGTGCAGAATAAGCGCAAAAAGCAGAGGGCCTAATGGATCACCTTATTGAACACCTTGGCAAGACCAAAGAGTGAAGTTGTCATAATATAACCTAGCAAGTTGGGAATAGCAAAATTCCACCCAAGGAGCGGGGGAGGGACATTGACTTCTTGTTTCAGACAACATCACACTCCTATCAGCAAGATTAAAAGCATTTTGGAAATCCACCAAAAGCATAGAGAGACCGACATCATCATCCTTACATTCAACAAGTTGGTTAATCGAATAAAGGATAGCCTCACCGCCCCCCTTTGTACCTACACCAAACTGGAAATCTTCAAAGAAGGCATTCATGGTTTTCCCAACAACAGAAGCAGCAACCTTAGTCACTAGCCGACGCCACACCGCACCAACAACAATAGGTCGAATACCAACCCCTGGCTTAATTAAGGGGTTGGAGGAGCACTAGCAATAAAGCTCCCAAGCACGCTAGGGCATTTCCCACCAAGGAACAAGTTGACTACCTTAGTGATAGAGCACATCAAATTATCAGCAATAGCTGTCGCAGCACCTCCTAGCATATCCACAAGTGTTGTGCTCTAAGACCATCCCTGCCGCAAGAAGTTCTTTTAGGGAAGCTGTGAATCCTGTCCAACACCTCATCTTTGGTCACATTCCGAGCTCCCTCCGAACATGGGACATAGGGTAAAACCGGAAGGGGTACGATAGGGTGCTTTGATTCTAGAGCTTGAAAGGTTTCCGGGGAATAAGGTGCAATACCAGACGAAGACAGAACCTTAATGGCAGCGGTAAACTGTCCATCTTTAAGCTTACACTTTCATTGATACAAATTGGAATCTTCAAGGTTAAAAACCTTCGTAACACTAGCACCTGAGAGGGGTACTTTTGCTAAATGATCCAAAACCAACATAGCTTGTTGCTAGGATCCCGCCATCTAGAAACAGATTTTGAAATACTATCAAATTGGCAACGCTCCCTCATGCTTGACCTCCGTTCACCTTTATTCTTAGGCAAAAAGGTACTCAAAACACAATAAGGCAAGATAAGTAGTTGTACCCAAGCTGAAATGTCACTAGGACATGCCAAAACCTCATCCAAGGTCTGAAGGGAAACCCTAGCACACCCCAAGTGTAGTTTAGGAGGAATACTTTTTACAATCCGAAGGGGTTTTAAAAGAACACGCCCGAGAAGATCAACATCAAAACCAAAGGAAGAACATCCAACAGAAGAACCCAGAGGGGAGCCTCGTAAGCCTCACTAGAAACACAAGTAGAGGCCAAAGGGCGGGGGATACCCAGGATCGCATCATTAACCGAGGTAGGGGCGAGAATCATTGTGCCGTAAGAATGCCTATAATTCTTACTAAGGGAGTGACTACGCAAGCACACCCCATAAAGCCAAATACCTGCTTTTTAAGAGTTTCATCTAAGAAAGAGAACAAGCTAGAATCACGAGCAATATTATCCTTAAGATAAAGCTTAGACTCTTCCGAGCTAAAATGACGAGCTCCTAAGTGATCAATGAAGTACTTCCTAGTGAGCCCCTTCCCACCACCATTGTTACAACCATCACGCCCCCTACAAGGGCACGAAATCCTAACAGCAACCATATATAGGCATCACGAAAGAAAAAGCACCAAACACACAACACGGATCAAAAGAAGCTGGAAAGGAAACTAAAAACCAAAGCACCCAAAAAACACAGCTAACACCAACCAAAAGATAATAGCACCTATACCACGAAACCCAAGCCACAAAATAATGACCACGACCCAACTAAGAAGATCACGACCACCACCAAAGACAGAAAAACTCACCACAAAATGATGACCCACAACCGCAAAGAAAAGGAAGAGCAACACCGGCTAAAGGGAACTGTTGAACGAAAGCCACAATTTCTGTCATTCAAACGCTGAATACACAAGCTGTAGCACCAAGCCGTCGCTGTCGTCCCGTAGGTCAAGAAGCTCCCAAAAAAAACCACTAAACAATGAAGGAACGAACCTATCTAACGGAGAGGAGCTTCGTAACTCATGAAGCCTCAAAAAGAAGCTCCGCCCAGACCCACCGCCGTCGCCAAGGCTTCCAAAGGCTAGACCTTGCCCATCCTTTAAAGTGCTCAAACCATCGAGTGTGGGCGGGGGGAGGGGGGATCTGCTGCCGGTGGGATCTGAAAAACAGAGGCTGCCGGCAAGTGGATTTTTTCTCCTAGTTGGCTGCGGCAGGGAAACTCACCGAAGGCTGCCACTATACCACCGTCGCCTACTCTGCCACCGTTGCACTGACCTACTAAGCCAACCGTACCTCCCTGAGAGAGGAACTCCTGAATCGCCTCGCAAATCGTTGAGAGAGAAACTCTCAACGGCTCTCTATTATTATTATTATTATTATTATTATTATTATTATTATTTATGGATCGAAATCAATAATAACATATAGATATTTTTGTAGTGGGTTTGAATGTATCCATGTGTTATAATAAAAGGATTTGATGGATTTGGTACTCTACTTATGATTTGGGATATGTAGGGTACATTTATACACCAAGACAAAAATCAAAGGCTATTAAATCTATAATACAAGTAATAAATAGGGACCATATTCCCTTCGTGCAAACACGTTGTTTTAAACAGCTAATAGACGTATTTCAAATCCAATCTATTAAAGATTAATGAGTACTTATCGTATTCATAATGCCTACTTACATTATCCTTAATGCTTACTTATCGTATTCTTAATGCCTACTTTCAATATCTTAAATGTCTACTTACATCATTCTTAATGCCTACTTACAATATTTTAAAAAATATATAATGAGCCAGCCCAATTAAAGATGGTCTTTCAAAAAGACCGTCTCTCACAAGGATTTTTGTACTTTAAATAACTTGCTATTTACTTGCTTATAACATTATTTTTTCTACTTATGGATTATTCCTTATTTTTGATGTTTCTCAAAAATCAGTAATTTTTGCATGATGATAGACTGATTAGATAGGGATATTTTTAGGATATATTTGAACGAAAGTTTACTCATTATAACTAGTCAAATATTTATTTATCTTTATTTGTCTAAGGATGATATATGATCGCTCTTTTTACTTCAAGTAGATTGTTACCTAAATAATTAATCACGACAAAGAGATAATATGACAAAAGAATGACGCAACATCATAATACGTAGATGGGATCCATTTTATGAAAATTGAACTATATCAATGGGAATTAATTGCTCGGGCTAGCAAGAGGTACATGATAAGGGTAATCAATCTGTAATACAAAAGACAAAACAACTAAGACGTCAGATTTTAGGACAAAGTGTGTTTGGGTATGCAGGGCCATCCTATATTTATTTATCTTTATTTGTCTAAGGATGATATATGATCGCTCTTTTTACTTCAAGTAGATTGTTACCTAAATAATTAATCACGACAAAGAAATAATATGACAAAAGAATGACGCAACATCATAATACGTAGATGGGATCCATTTTATGAAAATTGAACTATATCAATGGGACTTAATTGCTCGGGCGAGCAAGAGGTACATGATAAGGGTAATCGATCTGTAATACAAAAGACAAAACAACTAAGACGTCAGATGTTAGGACAAAGTGTGTTTGGGTATGCAGGGCCATCGCATATTTATTTAATCTTTATTTGTCTAAGGATGATATATGATCGCTCTTTTTACTTCAAGTAGATTGTTACCTAAATCATTAATCACGACAAAGAAATAATATGACATAAGAATGACGCAACATCATAATACGTAGATGGAATCCATTTTATGAAAATTGAACTATATCAATGGGACTTAATTGCTCGGGCGAGCAAGAGGTACATGATAAGGGTAATCGATCTGTAATACAAAAGACAAAACAACTAAGACATCAGATGTCAGGACAAAGTGTGTTTGGGGATGCAGAGCCATGGCATAGTTTTGAAGTTTGCTATTTTTCTACTTTATATGGAATTTTGATGTTTAAGAGACTTAATTTTAGAGTTTTATTAGATATTATCTAAATCCAAAGTAATTAGGGATCAAATTGTGAATTGTGTGCTATACCCATGGCTTGTTTGCCTTGTTAGACTTATAATATGATGCTTGATATTTTTTTCTTTTGGATATAAATAGAGTCACATACATTTTATAGATGAAATCCATCTTTAATATATTATAAAAGTACTTAATATTCTATCCTCATATTTGTATGTGTTTAAAATAGATTCACCTGATGACATTTAATTACATAACTTATATAATTGAACTCGACTTTAAAAATGTAATTACAAGATTCGATTTTAACCTGATGCAAAAACCAATCTAATGGGGGTAAGTGAACACCTCTCACATCAACCATAAACACCGATCAGAATTAAGAAATAGAGTGTGGTAGAAGGGGTAGGTTTGAGAAAACATAGTAGGCTAAATAAAAAATAAAAAAAAAAGGAGGGCCGATCAAGTTTAGCGTGTGGAATGGGGGATTGAAGATAGCCATTAAGATGACTCAAAGCGACTAAACCTAGCTATAGCTACCTAGCCATTTAGTGTCTATACATCCCTATTTTAACTAATAAGCTCAAGGCTTTCCCCACTCTTTCACTATAAATGAAAATTAACCAAGACAACTAATTGACAAAATTGAAACTCTTACACTTATAATATAACACTAACCCAACCTAAATATACATGAACCTAAAAACTAACCTAAAATACATAAAAAGTTAAATAGTACTCTAATATTGATCATATAAAATCTAAAAATAAAATTTAAACTAATCTAGTAATACTGCTATAATCACGTATGTCTACATTGCGAATACTCAAGAGGAAAAGCATTGCCTTTTGCCATCTATTGAATCCAGTCCTTAAGAACTTGTCCAACTCGATAAAATTCAATGTAAGAAAGTAATTGACTTAATGAAATACTCCATGTTCTATTATATTTCGTAAAAGTGCATTTTCTAATGCAAACTGATTTTCTAGTTGGTAACTTAATTAAAACTATTACTCCCTATTTCCCTTTGAGTTTGCACATTAAATTTCAAAGGGTTCCTACATATTTGAGTTTAAGGTGCAAACTCAAAGGAATAAATAAAAATTATTCTCCTAATTTGAACTTATAGCTTCATATACTTCGCCCCAATTTTTTATTAGTTAATTAGACAAAGCATATTTTCACTAAAACTGAAAAGCATAAACTAAATTGAATGTAATAAGATAAAGTAAAAATAAGTTGAATCCATAAATATAAATTCAACAGCTCTTAGATTTTTTTTTTTTGGATACAAGGTAGATTGAGAAATCGAGAGAATTAGTTATTGCGATAGTAATAATCAAACCCAAGCTCCTATATGAAAAAAGATACATACTCCAACTAAAATAAAACTTAATTCTGAATATTTTGGATTTTATTTAGGCATGTATAGTATGAATATGTCACAATAGAATATATTGAAAAATTATTTTGGGTTCAATTAAAAACTTCTCTTCCTCTCACATGGATGTCTTTGAACAAATTTATTTATCATTTATCATATGATCTAGGTCACATATAAAAAGACATTTGGAAAGAAGAGAGGCTAATAAATTGATGTTTGATATTACGTTGCCTTCAATTAGGGATTGGTTAATAGTCTCTATACATTTCATTTTCTAGAAATTATAAATGTGTTGGGCATGGGGGATAACTAAGTAATGTGAGTAACTAAATAGAAATAGAATCGTCATTAATCATACCATTATAGTTGACTATGACTTGGGACCAAAAGTGGATTAGCCTACATTTAATCTTACTACTACACATTGCTCACTTTTGTTGTGCTTAATAGATGTTTTTAATTAGTCGGTTTTATTTTGTTTGTTCATTTTAAATTTTTTCATTCTATGAGAGAAGAATTTAAATTTGATTTTTGAAATGTATGTTAAACACAAAATATATTCGTATGAGATCTTATTAGAATCATCTTGAAGCAGAAAATTTAAGTATATAATCTTTATATTTTTTATGATGCTTACTTAGACATATTAAGGATCAAAATTTATTTTAAAATGAAAGTAAAGTGAACAAATAAAAAGAAGCTGAGAGAGTACAAGTTAAGGGAAATAGAGGGTAAAGTGAGAATCGAACTCAAAAAATTGTCAAAAAAATGGTATTTGCTATCCTTATAGATGATTTTTATTATTCATTTTTCCAAAAACAATTCTTTTGTTTACATGTGTTTGTCACTCAAATTTTAGGTTTCTTCTTAAATATTTACTTTCTACTTAGTAATAACAATTGAACAATAAGAGACACATGTTTCAATTTTGAATTTTTTTTCCATTATTGAATAATTAACTTTATTTAATTAAAATAAAAAATAATTTTATTCAATTAAAACACAAAAAAGTATCAATAGCCTACCATATAAAAGAAATAAAAAATAGATCAATGCGTTTAAAATAAGGTAAATTGTTAAAAAATTATAGCTACAAATAAAAAAACAATAAGTAACGATTTAACAAGAAAAAAGTATATGACATGAACTCAATCATTTTTACATGTAAAAAAATTTTTAATTAAGGAAAATAAATAATATAACGTACAATTAATTAGAACATCATCCCATCTTGTATGAGACCGTCTCACCATAAAACGAGCTCATATAATTAGCTCATTTCTGTAATTGATTACTTTAAGATTATTAGTAATCGTTTTAAGGTTATAAGTAATCAACCTAAGACTATAAAAAGTGATTATTTTAAAATTATAAGTGATCATTTTAATGTTATAAGTGATCACATTAAGACATAAAGTGTATATTGGGTCAGCCTTATAGAGATGGTCTCACCGTGAGACCGTCTCATTTAAGAATTAGTGTTGGAATATTACTCAACAATTTATGGTTACATTGATTATTGTTTATTCAACCTTAATTGGACCACAAAGCTCTGTTCATGCTTTAAAGATGAGACACATAACTTGACAATAATTTTAGAAAAATTTAAGCGAAAAAATAAAAAAAATGAAGCAAATAAGCGAAAATGTAAACGTTTCCCAAAAGTAAGCGTCCGAACCCCAAAGCTGTGCTTTGGAGCTGTTCGCAGTTAGTAACTGCGAACAGCTATAAAAGACAAAAGAGCTGTTCGCAGTTACTAACTGCGAACAGCTATAAAAGACAAAAGAGCTGTTCGCAGTTAGTAACTGCGAACAGTCTGTTTTGTCTTTTATATCTGTTCGCAGTTACTAACTGCGGACAGATAATTAATTTTTTTTTCCTTTATTTTTGAGTTGTTGTTTGTTGTAATTGCACTAGAGACATTAGAATAGGTAATTACAAGTCGATGTATTTTTAAGGCGGCATGATTCATCGCCAAAACTCCGATCATTCATAAGTCAAAGTTTGGGGCTTATGATAAAGTAATTAAACATGTATATACAACAAAATATACACAAATGTTTGAAATATACAAGTCAATTAAAATATATATATATATATATGTACATAGTCGAACCAAATACACAAAAGGTAATCGTTAACGCTCACGAACCCTCATCTACCTTATCCAACTGAGTTGGTCTCCTTCGCCTCCTACGATAGAAAGAGGCGTTCGCGTGACGCTCTGGCAGTGGAGGGGACTGGTACTGTGATGGCTGTGATGGCCTAGCCTGCGAGGTCCCCGCAGCGTCAACGGGATATAAATGATCAATCTCCTCCAAATGGTAGTCATAAGAAGGAGAGCATGCCATGTGCGTATGGGAGATAGTCGGTGAGTGTTGTGCAGCGATTTCCGGTATGAAGTGCTGGAACTGCGAGCCGACGAGCATGCCATGCGCAATCTCCCTCACCGGCTCCTCCTGGTTGTACCGAATCACGTTTGCCGCACCTTGTGCCTGCAATTAATATTTAGATAATGTAACATTTTATTATTTAATTGGCAACTTAATCAAATAAATGCAAATGAAGACTTACAAATTGGGTCATCGTAGGCGCAGCAGGTGCGTAATGTGCTGCTTCCAAGATGGCACGTGGTGTCATCCATCGGCGCGTGATGGAGAGGAACCACGGCATATAGTCAGGTGTAGTAGGTGCGCCGACAACATCGATCGGCGCACCTTGTGCCAGCAGCTCAAGTCTATGATCCCAATGAGCGATGTGGCGCCCGTTGATCTCCATCCAGTTAGCCCCAGCTTGATTTCTTCGCGAAATTTGGTGCAACCGGGGTTCAGTTAGCCCCAGCGTGTCTATCAGAAATAACGCATAGCCCCATCCTCTGTGTGACATGCTTATGAATACAGGACATGAACCAGGACCACGCACTTATGTTCTCCTTCTCTACCAATGCGAAGGCCAATGGAAAGATTCCCTTATCACCATCTTGGGCAATGGCAGTCAATAAGGTATGGCGATATTTACCATACAAGTGTGTGCCGTCAATGGCAATAAGAGGTTTACAATAATTGAAGCCTTCAATGCAAGGTTTAAAGGCCCAAAAGACACGTTGGAAGGTCCTAATGGTACTATAGGCATAGGGGTAGGAGTAGGATTAGAAGCAACTACATTCTCTAATGGTACTTCTTCTACGTATAACTCCAAAGAGGGAATTTGGGTGTACTTTGAATGCTCCCACATCGCATCTATAGCCTCATCATCCTCAACAGGAAAGGCAATAAATTCTCCACTCAAGGCATACTTAAAGCTTATATTTACGGTACTTCTAGTAGGGTCCAATCCAATCTTAGAAGATATAAAACGTCTAAAGTGATTCAAATCCATGTTCGAATTGCAAGAAAACAACTTACGTCTTCCCCCAACATAATGAACTTTGTCATTATTTTCTCTAATACAACCATTCCAAAAACATAATATAGTGACGCGAAATGATGCCATTTTCTACATTAACACAAAGAAAATCAACATCAACATCAACTCATGCCCATACAAGTACATTATATTCATTTGATTATAATCTTTTTTGGTCTACAAATTATTCAAATCCATAATGTAGCTAAGTTCATACATATATAATACACATAATCCAACTAATAAATCAATTCATAAGTTCACAAACAACATTTCTAATACCAACATCAACATCAACATTTTCTAATAATATTTAACTAATACAACAACATTACTTCAAAATCCAACATAAAGCTATAAAAACAATTAGAAATTATCTTCAATGCTTATGGATGATTAAGATTAGTCTTGATTTAACAACTACAAACCTACATTTGAAAAAATAAACAAATTTGGTTAAAACCCTAAAATCCAAATATACACCAAAAAAACACAAAAAAATTTACCTTTCTATAGTATCCCATACTAATTTTGAAGTGCCAAATTGAAAGAGGATTGCACGATTTGATGGAATGAATCAAAGGTTTTAGAGGGAGAAGGTGGAAATGTCGAGAGAGGTAGGGTTTGAGAAATGGGATTTTGCGAAAAACAGAAACTGATCTGAATTTGTATATCAGGTCTGTTCGCAGTTAGTAACTGCGAACAACTCTTTTGTCTTTTATAGCTGTTCGCAGTTAGTAACTGCGAACAGCTCCAAAGCACAGCTTTGGGGTTCGGACGCTTACTTTTGGGAAAACTTTAGATTTTCGCTTATTTACTTAATTTTTTTTTTTTCGCTCAAATATTTCTAAAATTCACTTGACAATGTAGATGGGCCTTTGGGCTACTAACCTATCGGCTGTGGGCTTTGTGCTTATGGGCTATTATTACAATTTATTGCAACTTTTAAGCATTGGTTTAATGAAATTCAGATTTGTTTCTGACTAAAACCAAAGTCATTTTTCAGATATCATAATTAATTGAAAAATATGATCATCAAAAAAATTTGCAATCGTCTCACAAAGAAAAAGCCCCTAAACCTAAATACGCAAGCACACTCTTGTAAGCATTTGGCTAATTCAACAAAAAGCTATCAGAAAAGGCCAACACTTTTCGCCCCAAGAGTCGGTTTATCTTGAATAATTAGTGCGCGCACATACAGACACATATTTTATTTTGTTGCGGCCAAACAATAAGGGAAACTAAGAAACAGCGAGTCAAAACCCATATGATTTTCTCAAGTTACACGAAAATCTCAAAGGTCACAATCATCATAGACTTTCTGTTCCTTCTTATTGTGGCTGCCATTAAACCACACAATTTAAGAACTGTTCATCAAGTTTGCCATGGCTGTAAATTGAAGTATTTTAACAGGGTGGCATTAAATTTCCACACCCTGCAACTCATATTAGTCCTCATGATGTTTATGTGTCACAAGTACAATGTAAATAGCAAAAAAGATGATAAAATTACCCTTCAAATACTCATAATATATGATGGTGATGTGCATGGTAGGGCACATCAGACTCGGGAGGTTCTACGGCACACAAAAGGTCCAAAAAAATAAAGGTTTTCAAATATCAAAGAATAATTAATGAATTATTGCCTTAAAGTTAAATACTTTTGTGAATTATAAATTCAATGTTTATTATTTGTGAATCACAGCCATCAAAGTATTAAAGCGTTCTGACCATAGGTTTAGGGGTCGAAATTCAACACTGTAGACTTTGATATTTAGGTGGCTTTTTTAATTCATAAAAAATAAACATTGAGGTTGTAATTCACAAAAATCCATAACTTAAAGGCTGTAAATTATAAATTATTCAATATTAAATAGGAGTAATATTTAGGGATGTTTGGCAAAAGGCTGATACCTAGAAACCAATAGATTGATTACGATGACCAGCTGATTTTAAACCAGCTAATATGATGCGCTTGTTCAAAAACAGCTTTTCTATAACAATGAGCTATTTCAACTATTTAATTTACCAAAAATTAAATTAGATGATTTGAGCATTCAACACTCTATTCATATCAAAATAAGCTAACATTGCCCAATAAGCTATTTCGCAAAACTCAATTTTAATATACTCGAGTACATTTGGAAAGAGTATAAGACCTCAAATATGAAAAGCGTAAAAGGTTATAAAATTTTCGCAGCCTAGTACCACACAACTTCATGTTTTAGCCTAACAAGAGGAGGCCCATAGAGGACCAACATGGAGACATTTTCCTGACCTTACTATAAATGCAAATGCACATGGAATTGCTAGATATTTCCTTCTTTTTTTTGAGTGTGGAGAATTTAAGACTGAATACTAAAAAATACCTGGAACGCATCCCCAAGGCATGAAATGCAGCTGGTCCATAAACATTCATAAACCAACCATATGTAACAATCTCGAACAACTTATAATGACATTGCTACATGGAACTTAACAAGAAAAATATACCATAAACATGTTTATGTCCAAGAAGCAAGGTTAGCCATATGATTAATAATAGTGCAAAAACAAGGCCGCATCACTGTATTACGACTGTATTGTAAAGTTTTTAGGTTTATCACGACCAAAATATAGTCTGTATTGACTGCGAAATTATACATACTGACCGTGATATCGGTTTGGGGGGTTCATATGCTACGACTTCCTTTTTTGGGGCTTCCAATAATTTCGTCATCACTATCTTCAACGATTCGTCTCTTGGACTTAATATCACCATCCTTTGATGCTAATTTTTGCCAATTTGAACTTTCCGGTCAATTAGATGGGAGTTAAGATTTTTGTAGGAGTTCCAATCATAGGTTGTTTCCGCTTCCTCTGCTTCTTCTCATAAGCCTTTCAGGCTCGTTCAGGTGATAGCAAACCATGTTCCATTAACCTCAAAGAAGCGTATTGGTTAGCCTCAAACTATTTCAAAGTGATTACGTAATTAAGTTCGATGAAGCAATAAATCATCGCACTCCATTCATTACCCCAATATCGTTAAATGACTCCCACCTACGCGGATTTGAAAGGGTTGGATATATGCAGCCTTACCCTTGTTAGTGATAACAACGAAGTTATTTGTTTTCTATTGACCCTTGGCAGCAAACATCATATGCAACTTCACATAAATAAAAAGTGCATATAATTAAATAATTCATCACATAATCGAACAGATTTCTCCCGTATCTTCTAGCAAAGCACATTTAATTTGCGGCTCAACAATTGTGCTATCATACCGTAGCACAAATGCAATACCAAAAACAGTGTCACATGATTCACAAATCTCCTCGTGAATCGCAAATCGAATAAAGTAAATTATGATCGATTTTGAACTATTCTCGAGCAAATTTGAGCAAATCACGAATTTAAAAAGTGAACTAGCAAGCGAATTATGTTACACTGAGTAGAAGAGAACGTAAAACAAACTGATCGTCAAAAGATATTACCTTATCATTACAGAAATTAAAAGCTCTAAAAATCTTAACAGTGTAGCATAAGAGAGTTATCAGGTAATATCATTGACGCTCTGGTACTTCATTCTTCACAGTAGAAAACAATAGTATTGTTGTTTGTCTAATTCTAAATCCTGGTCCACTTAAGTCATATCACAAATTGATGAAGCCCAATAGGAAACAATTGAAATATAATGCTTAATATTCGATACAATGTAGGTACATGAAGAATGACTATTGACATCTAGAATTGACATATCAAGTGGAACATTGTATAAAACTCATTCTTCAATAAACAGAGCCCTTTGTGGCGAATTCAAGACTCAAACTCAGTAAGAGGACAATCGGTATATAAATCTGCCCGTCTTGTATGAGACCGTCTCACGGTGAGACGACCTCAAAACAAGAAGCCCATAAGTTAAAAGTTTCTATCATTACGCTATCTAACCTAAGTATGAGGAATGTCTCACAGTGAGACCGTTTCATACAAGTTGTGTATAGAAATAATTCAATAAAAAAGTTTTAAAAAATCATAAATATATATAAACTTTTAATCTAGTAGAGAAAATTAAGCATAGTTTGTTTAGTAAGAGCATGGCATATTTGCATTGTTGGTCTCAGGTTCGATTCCTGGCACCTTCTTCTAAACTTTTAATTTCTTTTACGTTAGTGCCTTCACTTGCGGATACGGGAGCCAGTTGGATGCCTATGTTGGAACCTTTGTCTCTTTATAACACACATCCGACATCCAACAGCACAATTCAATGTAATTTCAAGCTAATCTAAAGGCAAAGGTTTGACATGAATGACTCCAATGTATTAATTGTATAAATGCAGATAAAAACAATATAGGGTTCAAAAAAATTCATCCAAATTAATACTTCTGAAAAACAATAGAAGCTAATGACTGAGTAGGAAGCAAGTCACTTCACGTGAACAGAAGGGTGGTGGAGCCTTCTTTTTTATTACTTTCCTGACAACCATTCTAAAATTGCAAGTAGAAAATTAACACAAAAACTCAAATAGGTGTGTAGTTTCAGCAATTCATCTGGACAAAATGTTTTAGTAATGATAAAGCGCAGCAATAATCACGTCGAAACCTCAATCACGGTGTAAAAACAAGCCCGTATCGCATCGCCCGTGTAGTAAAGGTTTTCAATACAAACAAATATCCCCACGTTGTAAAGGTGTAAGAAAATCACATTTTGAGCCGTATTAAGGCAAATCTTATGATTCAACCAATATTTAGGTGTTACGATAACCGCATCACTCTTGTTACCATATTAACGTTTTGTTTTCCGCGATTGCAACTGTTTACCGCATTTTTACACTATGCTCAATCCCATCAAAAGCAGTCAAGTGCATGAAGTAAGAATCATAAAGAACACTTTTACTCCATTCACTTCTGAAAAGAACTATAAATTCTTGCAAACTTCATATTTATTGTAGGCCTCTCTCAACTTCATTAAGAATCTCGCATCCCTAACTCTCCATGTTCTTTGTATACTTCTTAAAAAGATAAAAACTAAAAATATTAGTCAGAAATAGGGAGGATAAATAAAAATATTTTATGGGGTTCTTTGAGAAAATGAATCTAGATGGAGTTCAAATAAATTCCCCGCAACATCAATAGGATTTAGAGTTGGGAAAATTTACACGTTGGTAGCTAATGTTCCATTTTAATGCTCTGACTTCAAAACAACTAGCGACTTCTTCTAGGCAACATGTGTCTTACATTGTACACATAGTGTAAAAACAAGATTGCATCGCATAGCCAGCATTATAAAAGTTTTCAAAAGAAAAAAGCAATATTCCCCACGTTGTGAAGGTGTACAAAAATCCGCATTTTTGACCGTTTTCAGGAATATATAAAGCTTTCAATCAAAATTTGGTGTTACGATCACCACATAACTCTCGTTACCCCATCAGCGTATTTTACCGCGATCGCGACCGTTGCAGCAATTTCGAACTATGGTCCTATATGAAAGCGAGTAATGTGCCATGTAAGCAAAAACAAAGTCGCACTACATAGCCGACATTATAAAGGTTTTCAAAAACCAAAAAGAATCAATATTCGCCGCCTTGTGAAGGTAGAACTCGCGTTTTGGGCCGTTTCACAATACACCCCGACACCTGCTCACATATCTAATGTGGAGCTCAGCTTCAGCAAGACTTCCTAGGACAAAAAATTTAAGGATGCTTATAACCCATGAAACTTCAACATGAAGAATTAATCACCAGTAGAGAAACTTAAATGTATGAATAAAGCTATAGATGTGATAGAGGAAGCTCCAATCCACAAAACTAGTTTACGCACTTGATTAAGGAATTGTCCTTGTCAACAATTCAGGGAAAGGATTTCATTTGCATGATTGTATCTGATATTACCAACTACTTTCTATAGTCATTAAATTCCAGGATGAGTAAATAAGGTGCAAACAAACAAGTAGTAACCATATTAGGTACTAACTACAGCTCCTGTTGGTTTAATATGTGGAGCTCTTCCATTGATACAGTTGTGCAAACACATTCATGAGTCTATTCATTTTAAAAAAGTTCCTCATTCAATATCAGATAGGGAGGAGGTTAGATTATTAATCAAGTAGGTTATGAGGGCCATAGTCCGAAAATTGGGTAATGGTCCCGACTATAGTACCGGACACGGGAATGTGATAATGGAGGTGAGGTGCTTATTGTATAAAAACAAGGCTGCATCGCATCGCGTCAACTACGTTGTAAAGTTTTTCAGAAACAACTAACCGATATCTCCTGTGTTGTAAAGGTGTAAATTAATCGCGTTTTGGGTAGCATCAAGCAATATCTTATGGTTTCAACCGATATTTAGGTCTTATGATAAATGAATTACTGCCATTACCACATCATTGTTTTGTTACCACAATCACGACAGTTACCGCATTGTTATCTATGGATGTGCTTGTCATACCAATAAATATCCGTCAAAACCATAAAATATCGCTTGATGCAGGCGAAAATGTAGCTTTTTATACCTTTACGATGCGGGTGTAATACCAGTTCGGTAGCTTTGAAAACCTTTACAATGCAGTTGATACAATACGATGCTACCTTATTTTTGCACTAAGATTGAGGGCTCTTATGGACAGCAGTAAACTTCAGTAATTATGCAGGGACTTCTACTATACATTATTTCTGTTAAATAATGAAACTACCAAATAGAAGAACCATGTTCAATTTTCAGTAATGACCAGTCTACTATTGTTCATTTCAAGTGTGAAAATCAACACAGCAGGCCAGCCAAAAATATAGACCTGTTCAAAGCTAAAGACCCACTAATACATTCTATTCAGAAGCCAAGAGCCACACAGTCTCAATACATATCATAAGCCACTACAAACTTCATTGATGAGTCCTCAGTCTAGGGGTGTTCAATGGGCCAGATCGGGCCGGGCTTAAGCAAATATTGTCCGGGGAAGATATAAGCAAAGAAGGTAGACCAGAAGTCCAGCAAGACATAAGCAAAGGGAGAAGCAATAACTACAATCGTGCATACATCAGAAAGGCATACACCACAGAACACTCGATAAGCTTGTGTCCAATGACAAGTCAAACACACAACCTAATCCCATAGAGAAGCCCAAGAACACTCACAATAACAAAAAATTTGAAACATCCCTCTCAAACCATAGCTACCATTTAATAGGAAGAAAAGCTACATGTCACAAGCTTTTGTGTCCCCTTCACTTTCCCGATTGCGTATACATTATCTTTAATAGGCCCAAATTTGTAAATAGGGTCACCCGTTGTATCTTTCTAACCACACTAAAAAGCCTCCTCCATAGAAAAGTCACCAAAACTTACAACCCAAAGATATAGTGTCATGTATCCTCATAAAGAAGACGAAAAATGCACACATTGTCAAATCATTTCATCTTCAGTCTCCAAACTGCAGCTTTCACCAGTATAGACTTTTCATCATTTAGCAACTCGCACAAACAATTTACCCAATTTGAAACCTTAACATTCCAAATAAAGTAGAAGGAAAGAAGCGTGCATTAATGATTGATAGTTTTGGTGATTATAAAAGGCAAAAGTAGTGAAAAAACGTTAAGAAATCAAACAAACACACTCTTGTCTTGGAGATCTGTCAAAGAAACGAGTTTCGAACTCATCAATAAAACAGTTCCATTCGTTTGACGCTTAAACCATTTAAATATTGATGCTTAGTAGGGATCCGCGTACATGATGAACAAAATTCCTATTGAAATGAAATCTTTACAATAAAGCAATGCAATTTAGGAGGAATCAATGAAAGGACACCAGTTCCCACTACCATCATTCCTCAACTTGGGTTATCAATTTATGACCTAGAGTTATAGGGATCCGCGTACATGATGAATTGCTCTCTTTTTTTAAGCCATTCCAGAGAACATAAATATTTTCATAATCCACTGTCTCCTACCTACACCTAGAGGAAAGCTACACCCTGCGCCTAGATAAAGTTCTCATGCTCAAGGCTTCTAGATCTTCAATACGACTCCTCCTCCCATTAACAACCTTAGCAAGAGAGAATTAATTCACAGCCATCTTTTTTTGCCTACTCAGATTTCATCTTGATTACCTATTACTTGTAACATGTTGGTAGAGTTCACTAGATTAGACTAGAAGTCAACCTCGCAATAAAGGATGATTCACGGGTCATGTCATTTTTGGTAGAGTTTGCACTCCTTCAACCATGACCTAGAATGTCTGCTGTGGATAAATCCTACAAGTGGGTAAATGACTTTTTATTCAATATTAATTCAGTCACTCATCCGAACGGATTGCACCAACTGAGTTGGGAGTTTGGGACTTGGTTGAACGAATCACTTTTGCATGGGTTGTTTGGATCTGGTTACCTCAGTTCTTTAACTTAAAAACCCAAATTGTTGGTCACTTTCGTGTCAGGCAAAAAATTTTAGATCTATTTAGCAGTATACAGCACAGGTTACACCCAAAGTTCGAACAAAATATGTATGTTTTTCTTTATCATCAACATACGTGCCAATTGCAGCAATACTTGTAATTCCAGTGAATCGCATTTGAAATTGCACACTTGATGGCTGGAATCTAGTGGCATTTTTTTTATATAATTTAATACAAACATTGGAAATGTACATGTGTTAATTCTGAAAAAGGCATGGTCACCTGGTCCTTCAATTTTACACTATTACGCATGTCCTAATATTCTTATCTCATTGGCTTGACCATGTGAAAAGAAGACCAAAAGTTGCTAACATTGCACAAGTTAGCAGAGTAAAATGTTAAAACTTTAAGGAGTTTAAAGAGAGTGTGGTACGCTATACTGACCTAGATAACTGAAGTGAAGAATGACATCAACAATCGAGATTTGCAGGAGAATATGATAACAAAGAGGAATGAATGGAAAAGGAGAACATATGTTGTTTTGTTCTTGGGCTTTCTTACCAAGAGACCTTTATGTCCATTATACATTAGCATTCTAATATATGCCAAATGCCAATACCTTGCACCTATTATGAAGCCAATTAATACATAAAACATCTAAGCATTCTCTATTTCTCTAGTTCTATATCAAATGCAGCTCTTCATTCTCCCAGCATCTAGCGTATTGAAGAAAGGGAGTGATAATATTTTGAGTTCATATATTATAAGTTGTGAATAGTAACTAGAAGTAAGAATGATGCTATCGCACAACTCTAACGACCCGTTTGGTAGGTGATAATAAATGGTGGTAATGGGAATGAAACCTAGTGTAAATTTGGTTGAAAAATCTATTGGCTACCTTGATGGCCATGCCTGTCCAACTCCAATCATCTCATTTTCTTCATAAAATTCATTCCAATGCATTATTATTGGGAGAAGTGGTATTAGGTGGTAATGAAAATTTGTAAGCAAAAAACTTTTTTGTGATCAAAGTTTCACCACCATGGGAATGACAAGGAACTTTTGATGAAATTTTACACTATGAGTCATTTCTATTACCATGATTTAGTACCACTAACCAAACGGGCCATAAGGAAAATAAACTTATTTTATCCAAAATAGAGTAAGAATCTTATCAACAAGTAATAGAGGGAGAGCACTAGACCACTTTAAATGGTGACTAGAACATACGCTTTGTCTCTTTATGTAAATGTACCACCCCTAATATGACAAATTTTAGTATGCATCAATAGGGAGGAGAACCAATAAGAGAAAAAAAAGGTCAACTCATCACTTCAATAAACACCAAGGAAGGGATCTAACAATATACAATGACAATAAATTAATCACTTGTTTATAATTAGCAATAAATAATCTTCTAGCTGTTGAATTTTAGAAAATAAAAGGTGGAAAAAAGTAAAACTACACTCATACAATGTTTAAAGTAATCTTTTTGTTATATCCTATACTCAAACATGTAAAGCATATATCTTCCGTAAAGCTTAAAGCATCACAAGTTCCATTGGTTGTTTTAAATATTGCAATAAAATTTTGCAACAAAAACGCCAAAATAATCAGAAGACGGATATCCAAAACATTGTTTAGTTAATTGATCATAACTGTTGTACTCCATCTTAGAAAGGAGTGAACACGATGGATCTCAAAGGAACTTTAATAGTCCCAATGTTCTTTACCAAAATAACAAATAATGACAGCTAATACAGATTTTGTAGTTGGGTTGCTATTTGAGGTTATCCAAAATCCAGACTCCATGTTCAACATATAAATGGGGGTCTTAAAAGGTTCTTGTCCTTATGCCTTGGTTATCTAAGTCTTTAACTGTGAACATAAACTTGGGTCCTCGGCCATATACCCACCTTGAAAGCATCAACATTCAATCACCATACAATCTTAGAATAATCAAAGAATTTTCATTGTGAAAAAAGGGGGTAGCCAAGCTTTATCATAGTGCGAAAATGTGGTTATGAAACGGTGAATCGGTAATAAAACAGTGAAGTGGTAACTAGCCTGATGTTGTTATATTGCCAAAAATCGTCCGAAAGAAATTGACATTTACACCTTTAGTTTCACTTGGTTATGCGGTTATCATAATGCCAAATAGTTGTGATAAGATTGAGCAGTAATGAGAGTGATGAGGTATTTAACAAGTGTGGGACGGTAACACTGTAATGCAGTTATCATAGCTAACATTCACCCTGGTGAGCAAGGATACTTAAAAAGATATGAAGTGAAAAGTGTTGCTAGAGTCAATGAAGAAGCTGATAGGAAAGCAAGAAGAATGCATATTTAACTTGGACAAAGATGAATAATTGTATAACTCATTCGGCTCTGGGCATTCTAGAAGAAACAAAGGGTGATATGGTTGTAGAAAAAGGACAATCTGATAGTATAAGGAAGTAAAATTCACAATCAAAATATATTTATTTAGCTTTGGTAAAATGTAGGAGTGGGAAGAATATTACATAATATCAAGAAGCTAAAACAAAAACAAAACAAACGGTAGGTGAGGTAAAATTAAAATTGTACAAAATGTACAAAAATTTGGACTTAAGAGAAGGGAAGAGTTTTCCGAATAAGATAATAAGACCTATCACGGGAGAGGTTATATAGTACATGTTGTTTACTGAAGCCATCGTAATAGTAGACAAATCTAAAGATGGGATTAATGCAAAGCTACATATGTGGAGGAAAATGTTAGAATCGAAAAGGTTTAAAAAAATTCCAAGTACGATAGAATATATGGAATGTCGTTTCGATATAAAAGAATTATATTAGAGGTGTTGTAAAGTTAGATATAAAGGAGTTTTTTTCCAATTGAGTGAGCGCAATTGTATGTTTGCGGCTTGATTTACCTTCTTTACATATTGAATAAGAGTTGTTTGATTTGAATGTTGAAGGTTTTGAAAGAGGAAAGGTCAAGTAAGCTACCCTTCTTTCCATTCCACCAACAGTATACTTCCTAAGCCTAGAAACAGTAGAAGTACCTAAGAATCGCTTTTCACCAACACACACATATGTTTATTGACCTTATATTAACCTTAGCATATTCGTCTAACCATTCCCCTATCCTTAGTCCTTTAATCATTGTATAACGTAATTAATTGAATATTGTCTATCAACCAACCAATCAACCAATCAAAACCCATAAAATTGTCATGATAACATCACAATTACTAATGTCTCTACAATTACGACCCCTTACTTCCACTATGCTACACATGTTTGTCTTGTTAGTAATGACGCACTTGGGGTGGATCAACTACCATCAAACCATCACTACTACATGGGTTAGAATATTAAACTTTCAAAAAAAAAACCATTGTAAGAAGATGGGGATACTTGAAATGCATTTATTAAGATGGATGGGTATATAACGTATATACTAGAATATACATAATTCAGATGGAACTTAATAAAGGGTCTTGTAGTTACAAAAATTATATACAAAGTGAGATAAAAAGCATATATGTCAGCTCAATCATGTGTGTAAGGCAAACCAAAATATGCACCAATGTTGAAACTTTGTTAATTGACAATAATTGGGATATACAAGAGCATATGACAATATGTACGGATAAATGGAGAAAGAAATATATGTAGATGATCAATGAAATTGACATTGTTAATTGTGGATTAGTAGTTTATATGATGATGTATTATATAGGACTGAATAATCTTTGTTTTCCTACAATGATTTCTTTTGGTTCATGTACCAACCACCTGACTTATATTGTTGAAATTAAGATTTTGGTATCCTTGTTATGTGTGGATGCATAAATGAGGGTGTTTGGAAAATAATTGATCTCTTGGCTTTTTAGTTGACTTTTGGTTTTTTGGTTGGTCAAAAAGGTAAAATTAGAAGTGTTCGATAAATGGCTTTTAAGCTAAAACCAAAAATCTACTAGATATTTTTTTCTTTAGCTTTTGGCTTTTTACCCACTTTTTCTCTAAGGAACACCAGCAGACAACTATTAATTTTTACCGAACACCTCTATAGTAGATGGCTTAACTTCCAACTTCCAACTTCCAACTTCCACCTTGACAAATCAACCAAAGACTCAAGATCTCATAAATCATACAAAGGAGAAGTTATTATACTTTTCAAGCCAGGTATATGCCCAACACCAACAATGCAGGCTATATTTTCTCAAGGATCTTCCATTTCAAAAAATTTTATTGCATTGCCATATAATTTTGGAAAGAGCATAGTGGTCGAATTCACTGAAAACCCTAACAAGACCGAAAGCTCAAAGATTAAGGGTTAATATAAATTCAAGTGCATTGACCAACGAGCCAAAAAAGAAGAGCATTGTTAGACCCACCAAAGGATGCTTGGAATACTTTATTAATCAAAACTGACCATACCATAGCTTCAATCCCCAACGACGAATGTGACAAAAAGACAAAGAATTTATATTCAAAAATGGCTCATGTGATCCCTCTCCTCCAGTCAAACCTACCTAGAGTACTGATGGCTTCTTGTCCGTATTCATTGCTTCCAAGATTTTTTAATATTGTCTAAATTTTACCAACTAGTGCCTGCATTTATTGACATAGATGCTCAAATCACTGTAGTCAATCCCTTTCATCTAGTTCTTGATAACTGCCAATCTTACCCTACTAGCCTACTACATATCTCATCATTTTTATATAACCTCATCTTTATAACCTAACTAATATCAACCCCAATATAGATATCTTTATAAAATCATCATCTGGAAATGATCATTCTGTAAAAAGCACCATTTTGACCAGTATAGCAACATAAACAGTCCTGATTTCTGTCAGACACTTCATCACCTTTAGAGGCAAATTGCCATATGCAATTACATGTTCCTCTTCATTAAAGCTATACAGATTCGTTATTTATGACATATCTTGATCATATCTCTAAAATCTGAATGATGACCTTCAAATGCTAAGGATACTAACTGAGAGGAGATACCGAGATAGGTTACATTCTCTCTAATATTTTGCATGATCCTTGTAAAAATTTGTGTGACTCAACTATGGCATAATCCTGTATCCTTAAGTTTTCTATTCTTGTTCTCGTGGTTCCAAATAATCATCAACACCTGCTCTAAACTCAATCACTGAGATAATATAATAATTCATCAGCAAACAACACACATCAAGAGAAAGTTTAAACTTTAAATCCTTCAGTAGCCAAATTGGAAGGGAAAATCTAATAACACTTCTACACCATTCTGGAACTTGTTTGCATAGTTCTATACTATCTTCAATGACTGATCCATGCACTACCATACTCTCATCTGCAAACAGAATTACATCAAAACTAGAGGTGTTCAAAACAGACCCGATGACTCGATATTTACCCGACTTTATAACTGAACGTATGAACCTGACTTCAAAATGATGCTAAAATACACAAATTCTCGTGAGAGACGATCTTTTGAGAGACCATCCTTAATTTGGTGAGTCCATTATCAGTTTTAGATTTGAAATTGCAAAGCTTTGATGTTCACATTTCAATCGTGTGCATGTTGGCAACCACAAATGTTACATTTAGTACTTTGGCTCCAAAGAGATTTCCCTTGTCATCTTTGTATTTATCCTGGTGGCTCGCATATTGTAATTTAAGAATTGCATGGAGTAAACAATTAGTGCTCATTAATCACAAATCCTAGTTTCAGTAAGCACTAATGCATGTATGAAAAGGATATAATGGTTATGATGATGATGATGATGATGATGAGTTAGCACTATCGAAAACTAAGTACTTATTCAATTGGGTGATTAAATATATTATTAGTAATAGAATGAATCTTTCTTCCTAAAACTTATCCTAGTAGCTAAGCTATTCAGACTCGTAAGCGTCATGTAAGAAACTAGTAGGGTTTTAAGGACCCAAAACATAACATTAAAGCCAAAAATTATGTTTTGCGGCCGAAAGCCAACACATGGAGTGAGTAAGAGAGCCAGAGTGATTGCTATAGTATAGGCTTAACCTTTGCATTTGAAAGTTCTTTATGAACATACAACCATTATAGTGTAATACTGAATTATTTGTTGGTGTAGAGTTTGAAAGTTCATCATGAACATATAACCATTATCCAAAACTTACGAACTTATCAAAAACAATTCTTAATTTTGCACCACAGAAATAATCAAATTGCACCATCAATAGAATATAAATGGGCCAAAATGCTCCAATATGCAATTCCATGTTTTTACACACTCATCTCAGATCATTCACAATTGAAACTGATGACAAACAATTATACTTTCATAAAAACATCCTTTTGAGAATTAGGTCTGCCTCACTCGGAGAGTGGAGCACGTACCACGTCCCCAACGATTCTCATCACTTCTCGGTTCTCATCTGGCCCTCCCCTTTCCTCGGCCCACAAGTACTTGAAAATAAACCAATAATGAAACCCAACACATGCAAGTATGCAATCCATAAATTCACCTAAATTTTCTCAAAAATATAAAATCACAAAAAACTCAACATAAATTACATAATCATACAAAAAAAAGTATATCCAAAAGATTGATGTCACACAATTAGCTAAAATTAAAATAAATATAATTTTTTCTGAAAAAGGGTACCTCAGATTGATGTCACAGCCATTCTTCGGTTTCTACAGTTTCATCTTCACAGCTGCACTTTCCATTGAAATAATTTTTCCTTCACAATTATTC
The DNA here is from genome assembly GCF_026212465.1 of Amaranthus tricolor. Lineage (NCBI taxonomy): Eukaryota > Viridiplantae > Streptophyta > Magnoliopsida > Caryophyllales > Amaranthaceae > Amaranthus > Amaranthus tricolor. The sequence continues at coordinate 9,138,678 of NC_080062.1, read as the reverse complement.
ATTTCCAAAGAATAAGAACATTTTCCATAAAACTTATATCAATTTATAGTACAACAATACAATTATATGGATCTGATCAAAATCTGGGTTTTTTTTAATCTCTTATCAATCCTCACATTTTAAGACTCTGACATTGCTGTGGTTGTTGACTTGTTGTATCAATCCTCACAATTACATCCGAATAACTAAATCCACATTTCAAAAAAACAATAGCCAAATCCCAAAATCTTCCTCTTTTTGCCGCTTTCCTACTTCACCTTCTCTTTCTGATCATGGAAAACAGGAAATAGGTGCGGAAATGATGGAAAAAAAAGGATGAAATGTGAAAATACAAAATGTCGTTGAAGAACATTGAATAAGAAATCTCGAGTGACAGGTAAAATACTGTTCAACTGTTCTCACGTTATTAGCCGTTTTCCTACGCCCCTTTATAGAATTTGGTGTCCATGGTCATTTTCCTTTCACCGCTAATGTGGGTTATACAGTGTTGGACAATTTTCGTTTCTAAATTTATTAATTGTGAAAGTATGATATTTCATAATGTCTTATATAACACCGTTTGGACGGATTTATAAAATTAGCCTATTCTTTTAATTGATTATTTTAAAATTGTAAGTGATCGTTTTAAGGTTATAAGTAATTGCTTTAAGACTATAAAAAGTGAATATTTTAAAATTGTAAGCGATCATTTTAACATTATAAGTGATCACTTTAAGACAAAAAATATATATTAGGCCAACCCAATAGAAATTGTCTCACTGTGAGACTGTCTCATTTAAAAATTATTGATGTTATTTTATTCCCCACCAATTCTTTATTGAGACTGTCTCACTATGAGACGACTTTAATTGGGTCAGCCCATAGTCTTTAAAAAAAACTGCTCGTCGTAAATTTAAATTTTCTTGTTTTTGATATTTTTTTTTGCTAATGGTTGTTTGTATTGGCTCGCCTCACGGCAAGACGGTTTCATACAAAACTTGCTGTTTATTCCCTCCTATTGAGTGGGTGTAAGTGTCCCATTTAATTCAACACATTTGTCAATTATTGACGGCTTTAATGTTGCATAATTAAAATTTACAAAATGTTGATATTAATAATCTTTATCAAACAAAATTTAACATGACTATATTATTCATAATAGAATAAAAATAAAATACAACTTAGTAGTGATTAATGAATAGCGTCCAAAGTCAAATGAGTCACTTAAGCTGAAAAGGAGGTAGTATTATTATATACGTTAATTCTTTCACAAATAGTGAAAAACAATCTCTAATTAGGTCGGTCTAAATTTTTAAAAAGAAAAAATATAAAAAAATAATTGGTTACGAAATTGTGTAACTGCACGCTTGCTCGGTTGAGTTTCAAAATATCTCAAGTAGACGTTTAGATACGTCAAGTAAGAGATCACAATATGTCATGTAGGCATGTAGGATACATCAAATAGGTGTTTAGAATAACTCAAATTGGGATTTATACAACGTATTAAGGAGGGTTTTTCAGCTTATCAAGTAGGGTTTTATACCATGCTAAGTTGTAGTTTAAAGTATAACTAGTTGATGTTGAAGAGACATCAAGTAGGGGTTTAATATAACTAAAGTAGTGGTTTAGGAAGCGTCAATTAGGGGTTTAGAGTACCTCAATTGCTCAAATAGGATTTGTGATACCTCAAGTAGTGATTAAGTGTATATGAAATACGGATTAAGAATATGTTGACGTATTCAGTTGGGGTTTAGATTATATCAACTTGGTGTTTAGGGAACCTCAAATAGGAGTTAAGGTCACAGCGTGTATTTTATAACTGCATTTACAAAATATTAATCATATTTTTTTTAAATAGATTTAGTTATTTGGCATCCCGAGTCTATTATCTCAATTTTAGAGCACTATGTAATTGTGTAAAAGGTGTAGGTTTGATTCCTACATTGAATACTATTAGTCACAATTATTAATTAATTAGATTTTTAGTGACAAAGTTATCTCTCCCCGACCTGAGGTATTCGAGTACTCTAATAACGTATTCTAAATGTCTACTTAAGATATTTTAAAATCCTATTTGAGAGACATCTCTCAGGCGACTAATTGTATTTCTTTTTATAAGTTATACTAGGTTTTTTCACCTGCAATATGTCATTCTAAAAAATTTGCCACATATCAACTGCAATTGGTTATATTTTTTAGAATTAAAAAAATAAAATAATGTAAAAAAAAAGTTTTCCCTTCCCTTTAGTGCACGTTTGTACTTGTTTTAACACATCTTTAGAAAAACATGATATTGCAATGTTTAGACTTTTGTAGATTAAAAGAAAAGTTAGACCTTTAAACGATATACACTCAAATTTTCTCAACTTGAATATATAGTAAGGCAAAAGTACAGTAAAAATCAAACTCTTATTATAGAAATTAAAAACATAAAAATAAAAAAATTTAATTATTAAGTGATTGGCATACTTTAGCCTAAAAATATAATTCTGATAATTTGTTATTTCAAAGTTAGGCTCCTACAAAATCCAATATCCAACTTAATTCAGTTTGAATATTTTATTATCCAAAATTTTCTCATTGTAAATTTTTGTACTCCATTTAATTGGATTTGAATAATATACTAAATGCTAAAATTGAAAAAATTGAATTATCTAAGTTTTTAAAGTTTTGAATTAAAACAAAGAAGTTCAATTTCAATTAACTTTATATATTTACTCATTTGTTTGTACTTCAGGGATTCATTGCCATTGCAACAAGAAAAATTGAACAAAAATTTGTTCATTTGGAATAAAAATTCTCAAATAAACTTGAGACCTTATTTACAATACAGATTCTTTTTTCATCTCAAAAAATAAGCTTGAAAAAACCTTATTTTCTCAAATAAGTGTATCTCAGTCCAAATTTATAGGTTTTGTTCAAATTTCTATAAGTAACAAGAACAAAACAATACTTATAAAAAAAAGTCAAGCAACTTGGGCTCCCTTGTTCGTTGTTAATAATAGCGAACAAACTGCTAGTAACAAAATATAGAATAAAATCTTAGGATTAAACTGAGTGACGCTTACGTTGAAAAATAAATTTTTCTGAAATTTTTTTTTAATCCAAATGAGCTTATTTTGTTCAATTTCCATGTACCAATTGGATAAAAAACACTATGGCCATTTAGTGCCACTAAGTGGAAGCTTGGTTATGATCTAAAGATCACAACTTTAATTTAAAATATTTATGGCCCGTTTGGTTAGTGGTACTAAATGGTGGTAATGAGAATAATTTATAGTGTAAAATTTCATCAAGCGTACCATGTCATTCTCATGGGATGAAACTTTGATCAAAAAAAAAATTTTTTTTTTTTTACAAATTTTCATTACTACCTAATACCACATCTCCTAATAGTAATGAATTGAAACGAATTTTATATAGAAAATAAGATTATCAAAGTTGGACAAGCATGACCATCAAGGGAGCCAAGAGATTTTTCAACTAAAATTACACTAGCTTTCATTTTCATTACCACCGTTTATTACCATCTATCAAATAAATCGTTAAAAAACAATGATAAAGAAGATACTTAGGAGAAGATAGACAATGTATTCAAATCTTAGAGTTAGGATAATCATCATCTTAGATTTACGTGACATGCCCTTTTATGGTAGGGATGATTTTAGGAGGTTCAAGGAAACCCATGTCACAACCACAATTAAGATTCACGCAAAATAGAGAATTGTTACTCCTTAGGCGCTCGTTTGCGCCCTGCCACTTGAACCTTCTAATGTTTCCGCAAGAATCCCATTGTGATTGCCTTGTTCAAGCTCTTTGGTGTCTTATTCGAGTACTACAACGGTCCGTTTAGTAGGTGGTAATAAGTGGTGGTAATGTAAATAAAAATTAATGTAATTTTGATTGAAAAATCTCTTTACCTTGATGGCTATGCTTGTCCAACTTCAATCATCTCATTTTCTTCATAAAATTTATTCCAATGCATTACCATTTGGGAGATATGGTATAAGATGGTAATGAAAATTTGTAAATAAAAAAACTTTTTGTAATCAAAGTTTCATTACCATGGAAATAATATGGAACTTTTGATAAAATTTTTACACTATAAATCATTTCCATTACTAACATTTAATACCACTAACCAAACGAGCCGCAAATATGGCTCATCACTCATACATCGTCAAACACTACACTTCCCTTAGTTCCCGAACACCAAGACACTATATCATAGTTAGACCTGGAAAAAATTGATCCAACCCGAAAATTGATCCGAAATCCGCCCGAAAAAATTGGGTTGAAACCCGGAAATTTCGACCCATCTTCAACTCCAATTATTTCGCCGGGATTTTCAATCTCTCTTCATATAGTGCGAATTCATGTCCAAGTGTGGGTAAGTTATGAATTAATTTGTTTTTTTTTATAAATTAGTTTAACTGAATATTTTTGTGATTGATTTTGAATTATGCACATAAGTTAGTTATTGAATGGTTTATGCTATTGATTCTGTATGTATTTATGAACAAATTGAACAATTTTGCTAAGATTTATCCCAGCTCTAATGTCCAATTTTGCTAAGTCAGTCATTTAGTAATTGGCTTGATATAAACTTATTTCTTTGGCTTTATGAGTAGAAGAGCAAGCAGCTACAAACAACATAAATGCGCCACTGTCCGAATCTAAAAAAAGAAAATGGACTTCTCCAGTTTATGGTGATAATATGCAAAAATTGCTTGCTAATAGTCTAAGTGGGTATAATCCATTGCTTGCTTATAGTGATTATTTTCATGTTCGTTGTGGTGCTCATATTTTGAACTTAATTGTTCAAGATGGTTTGAAGGCATTGGAGATGAAATAAAAACAATTAAGACCTTGGTTAAGTATATAAATGGTCCTGAAGTACGAAAAGCAAAGTTGAGGGAGTGTGCAATTGGTAATGGTGTTAGTATTTCTAAAAGGTTGTTGTTGGATTGTCCTATAACATGGAATTCTACCTATAGGATGCTTGAAACTTGAAAGGGCATTGATTTATTGTCCTTGTTATGAAAACCTGAAAAGAATTGACAAAGACCTTCTTAATATTCCTACAAATGATGATTGGTCAAAGGTTAAAAAAATTGTTGCACTTGTAAAACCTTTTGATGATATAACAAAACAATTTTCGGGGAGAAATTATCCAAGGGCCAACTTGTACTTTAAAAGTGTATGGAGAATTGAATGTTTGTTGGTACAATCATAGTACACACTCAAGTCTAGGGATGGTCATGGGTCCAGGACCTTGTTGGACCCGCCCCGGACCCGTCCCTTTTTTAAGGGTCTGGGTCTTAATTTTTTAGACCCATTGGATTTGGGTCCGGGTCTGGATCCAAAAAAAATTTGACGGGTCCGGGTCCTAAGGTGAAGACCCGGACCCGGACCCGGACCCTAAACTTTTAAATTTTATATTTTAAATTTCTGATTTCTTAATTCTAATATAATGAAAAGTTAAACCCATTTTTGCCTAAAGCCTAAACTCCAGTAACCCTATTTTTCTTTCTCCTCTAACATCTCTGCGCCTCCATTGCCATTCGCCATCGCCAGCTGTCTTCTTCACTTCAGTCGAGACTCCAGGTACTCCATTTCTTTGGTTTTCTTTAATTTTTCTTTAATTTGGTAGTGATTTCAATGTATTTTGTGGTTTTATTGTGTTTAATTTTTCTTGAGATCTAATGGAATTTTGCTTTGCTTTGTGTTCCATCTCAGAATCGCCATAAACTCTGGCCTCTGCAAGAAGAACAGATTGAGGTAAAAACCACCTTTCTATTTAATTTTTGTGTTCTTTCATTTACAAAGCGGTGATCAGATCTCGAAGAGAAAAAATGGCAATAAGAGGAAAAGAGAGGAAAGTGCGCGAAGAAGAAGACGAATCGAAGATATACAAGAGTGTGAAAGAATGGACTAAATGGAGTCTGAAGAAAGGAAAAGTGATGGTTCACTTTGGTTTAATTCCTTTGATTATCTACATCGGCATGAATTCTGAGCCTAAGCCTTCTCTTTCTCAGCTTCTTTCTCCTTTTTAATCTTCATGTATCTTACTTTTTGTTTCGGTGAAGAAACGAGGAAGTGCGAGACACTTGGAATACCGCAGATGGAGGCGTTATCGAAAGTAGCAACTCGTGGGAGGAAGCGACCTGAATTCCTGCAACACAACACGTTAGCCTTGTCCGGGGGGTGATCTCCCGGAAAACCCCTCCGACGCTCAAGTCAGAACGTAGATCGGAGATTAAGGAATGACAGATTGTAATATGAATGCAAGAAGGAAGGTCGGGATTGGGATTGCTAGTGCTAGTGCTAGTGTTTGGGAAGGCTAAGGAAGTACTGTAAGCAAGGATACTAGGAAAGCTATTTCAGATGATCCTCCCTCCTTGATGGTAGCCCCTATTTATAATGGTGAGGAAGGGAAGTTGCAGAAGAAGTGAACTATCATGGGAGTAGTGGGAGTAATGGGAGGTGGACTGATCATGGGAAGAGTGGGCAGTTATTCATCTTGAAACAAGGAGAGCCATGCATTGTGGGAGAGTGGGGAGTTAGGGTTTTTTAGAGGTAACTGGCCCATGGGCCATTCAAGGAAGATGGGGCTTCCAGAAAAAGCCCATTGACCGAAAGTCAAGGTCAACGGAAAAGGTCAAAGGGTATTTCGGTAATATGATGCTAATTATTAAATAAATTAATTAATTAAAAAACAGTACCATGACATTTCGCCCCACGCATGAAGAAGGATGTGAGGAATAGCCCCAGCGATCAGAAACATCTTCCTTTATGCGGAAAAATACGCGTCCGTCGGACTTGGTTTGATGAAGAAACATGATCGTAGAGAATACTCAAAAGCTCATAAGGAGTAATATGGCCACAATCTGGCAGTTCTTCGGACGGATTAGGAAAATTTGGCTCGTAAGCTTCGAATCGACAGTTCACACGTCCAATTCCGAGTTATAATGGAGAAGTTATCGACTTTCAAAATAACCGCAAGAGATGCTTTAAAGTAAAGAAAGATGATCAACACCATCAAAACCGCGGCTTCCAGAATGCCGCGGAATGCTTTTGGTTATCCTTTTTATTTATCGGCAGAAGAATAGATACAGGAGTCGGATCCTGATATGTGCCCAACTGATGTCGCGGAAGCCTCAATACTTTGAATACTTTTGGATAAGGAAGCCCCAAAGAGGGTCCGACTTATCGACCATACGGATCTTCCAAGGACCTGGATATCTTCGAACGAGAACACCACCAAGGCAGGTCCGACTTACAGACCCTACGGACTGGATGCTGGTTTGACCTGATCTACCTTCCTTTTCATCAATGCTTCAAGCCGGAGGGTAGAGGGAAAACATGATACCGCGGCATATTTGAGCTGACCCACTAGCTAAAATGAGCCATATGTATGGAAGACACGGCTTGAATATAGATTTTTATTCTCTACTGAGGTACTTAGGGGGTCCGACTTATCGATGTGGCGGGGAATTTTAAACTTGAAGTAATTCCAAGCCACGGATAACACTAAAGGTACGGAAGCATTTATCCCGTACTTAGAATTTTTACCTTAACTGGGACCATTTGGGGGTCCGACTTGTCGACCATGCGGACACCCTAACATGGAATAATTCGCCTTCATTCTGGAGTGTAACTCAGGGTCCGACTTGCCGAGCTTTCGGAATATTATCAATACTGAACCACAAAACATATCCATAACTTTCCTATGACGCGGAAGGGGCATTTAGGTCCGTGTCTTCGATCATACGGATAAAGGCAGATTATACCATACTTAGTTTTTTACGATATGACAGTGTTCCAAGGAGTCCGACTTATCAATCATACGGACTCTCTGAAATATTTCACCTCATACATACGACGGTTTAGAGCAAAAGTAATGCGGCATGACATTCGCCGTATCCATAAGTTGGGTAGCTGAATGCGTAACTTTTCATACTTGAAACATTTTTTGTCCTTGGAGGTGCAGTCTAGGGTCCGACTTGTCGACTTCCCGTACGTACTCAAATATTGGAAGACTTGGAACAAATTTCCACTCTCCCTCTACTTGGGGGTCCGACTTCTCGACCCGACGGTTGCCCAAAAGTTGGTTAACTGGATACTTGGAGAAATTTGATGTTCCCGCCACATTGGGGATCCGACTTATCAATCTCCCGGCTATAGTTAAGAACTGACACTTCAAAGATTTTTCAATATTTTCTTTTCTATTGAGGGTCCGACTTGTAGATCTTACGGAACGTGTTGAACACTTGGAAAAATTCCTAACGATTCCCCCTCATGGGGAGTCCGACTTATCTTTTTCACGACTCTCGTTTGGGATTCACCTTTCCATATATTGTACTTAAGTCCCAAAAGCATTTATTGCTGTTATAAATAAGGTGGTTGGAACAGTTCCCCCTTACTTAACTCTCATTACTTTCTTCAAATTTTTACATTGCTGGAAAGAGAAAGTAGAGAGAGACGCTCTGACAATCTTCATCCTTCCTTCAAACTTCTGACCAATTCTTGAAGATCTTCAAGATATCTGACAGATCTTCATCAAGTTTCTGACAAATCTCCAACTTTCTTCAAAGGTATTCAAACTTTTTCCCAGATCTTCGAATTTCTTCAAGTTAATCTTCAAACTGTTCTTAAATTTCTTCGATTTATTCTTGAATTTCTTCAAATTACTCTTGAATGTTAGCCTAGGACATTGAATTCGTTTTATGAATTTAGTCTCTATTCTTTACAAGTTTCGCCTACTACTTTATGATTCTTGTTAACATGGATGTCGCGGCTACTCAAGAGACCATAGCTATCTCAGACATTAACCCTACTAACTTGCCGGAAACTCCTTTGATAGTACGTAGGCGTCTTAATAATAAGGGGTTGTTAATGAATGATTCAGACGAAAGTAGTTCGGTGAGAATTACCCCCCATTATGAACCAATAAAAGCCGGGGATGAGTCGTCTGTATCCCCTATATACCCTCCGGAGATTATGAAAACTGCTCCTTGGGAAGTGAGCATTGCTTTCTTTCCCAATTACTTGCCGCGAATAAATCCTGACCTGGAAGGGTTATTGTATGTAGATATGGAAAACCTTGAAGGATCAGCCGAGTCTTCTGGAAGGGAGAGCGCATCGCCAGTTCCTCCTCCATTCTACATTCCAGACAGCGGGCCCCTAAACTACTTCATTGATTTACAGACCAAGAGAGATTTGGATAGTCAACGGGAAGCCATCTCCCGGAAATGGGGTTTGCCGGAGAACATTAATATTATTACACCAGGGAATTACGACACCGTTAGGTTCCCCCCCCCCCCCCCCCCCCCTCTCATTGTATAGCTGCCTACTTTCCTTCTTTCCAACTAGGACTTAGATTCCCTCTTCACCCATTTTTTAGGGAGGTGTTAGAGCTGTTAAACGTTTCGGTGCCCGAGCTATATCCTAACGCTTGGGGGTGTATGGTGGCCTTTTTGATTTTATGCAAAGTTTTGGCCGTGCCACCAACACTGACCGCCTTTAGATATATTTTTAGAGCCCGCCTATGTAATTCTCAATCATACGGCTGCGGCTGGATTACTTTTACGCATCGTCGCGGGCTGAAGATAGTCCAAGACCTCCCTGATAACCAAAAGGGGTATAGGACGAAATTTGCGTATTTGTATAATTCGGGAGGATGGAATATTAAGACCTCCTTCGACATCAAACCCAACCTTTCAGGTTTTAATAATGGAATCCCGCAGTGTTCTTTTAGTGACACGGTGATCATTGAATATGCAAAGATGGACGTTCAATTGGGAAGGAAACCCATGAACGTCCAACTTAATTGGATACCCGGTCGTCCTGGGTTGGAGAATGAGAACCTCCTCTCAGCATTCGGCATCAGCTTGGCTATCGATCGGAGTAAGAGTTGTCGGATTTCTTCCTTCTCTTTTCTATGGCATGTTTAGCTATTTCTAACTCATGGTTTTACAGGGATAGCCAAGGAAAATCTTTGAGCAAAGAGTCCAGATCTAATGAAGAAATTCAGTGTTTTGAGACTTGCTCAAGGGGCTATGCAACGGCCCGAGGATAAGCCTCTACCTCTTCCTCCGAAGGTATAACTTCACACATTTTTTCGTTCTGAAAGATTTCTATTGATCCCTCCTAACCTTTTCTTTTGTAGGACTCGACGACCGTAAAGAAGGGTCTTGACGAGGTGCCCGGCGAGGAAGAGGCTCTCCGTCTCCTCGAGGAGAGGAGAAAAGTACACGTTCCCGATGACTCCCAAAGGGTAATCCCCTCTAAGAAGAGGGAATCAAAGAAAAAGAAAAGTAGGAAGGGGAGGAAGAGAAAAAGAGACTCTCCTTCCCACGGGGAGAGCGCGGCAAAGAAGGTCTCCCTCGATACCATACATACCGCCGTACCTCTACAGGCGAGGTCGGCGGGAGGGGAGACGTTGACTCCCCCGGCCGAAGCCCCCATCTCCCCGAAAGACAAGGAGACGGTCGGGGAGTCGTCTGCGGCCCCATAGCCGCGGATAGAGGAGGTGTATCTTCGTACCTTTCCAACCCGATACCCTCTTTAATGAATTGGGGCACAAGGGTATGATTACCCGTTTCAACCGGGCGACGTCCCATTTGATCAGCCGGAAGGACGTCGATCATCTGGACTCCCCGCCTCCTGTCGACAGGGTTCGTCAACTCCAGGCCTCGGCGGCTGAGGTACAATGTCAGTTTTTCAGTCTGTTCGAATCAGATTGCCGGATGATCTATTTGACCTTGTTCTCCTTTGCAGACGTACTTAAGGCTATTGTTTGAATTGAACCTTAGCCGTCTGAGTGCCGCGGACAGAGAAACCCTAGCGGCCCTCACTTCTCACTGCCAAGAACAAGAGGAGGAGCTGAAGAGGCTGAGGGCGGATCTTGAGGAGCTGCCTTCCTTAAAGGAGAAGCTGGCTAAGTGCGTTGAATTAAAAGAGCGCTTAGTCAACACAGAAGAATGGCGAGAAAGGGCCAGGAAGCAGCTTGAGGGGACCGTGGCTAACTTGGACACGACGTCAAATATGTCGGCCACCCTTGGCCATGAGATCGGGCACCTGATTGATGTTCATGCTAAGCTGGTGCGACAAAACCAGTCACTTCTGCGTCAGGTGTCCGATGATTCGGATAAGTTCCAAACCTTGCTGTCCGCGGCAAGAATATACAAGCTTTGCTTGGGTATGAAGTCGCGGATGGTAAGGGATTGGTTGTCCTCGGATGAGCCGGAGGCGTCAAGTTTCTTGGGGGCGCTAACCACGGAAATGGTGGGAGCCGGTACCATGATAAGCGGTGAAAGATTCCGCCTGGCTGCCGCGGAGTTAGGCGTTGACTTTGATTCCCTTCTTGAAAAGGCCAATGAGAAGGGGAACGAAGCTTTGGCTAACCTAGCTCCAATTTTGGATCGGGAGTCAGCGGTGCTGGTGGACCCCTATTGGGACGCGGAAGAGGCTAGGGAGTGGTCGGAGAGAGTGAACCCTGCTGCTGAAAAGGAGGCCTTACGTCTTGATTTGGACAAACTCTCTCTCTCTCCTCCCTCTGCCTCGGACGTCTCCGAGAACTTGGCGCTTTCTAAGCTGGAGAGTTTGTGTTTAGACTTATCCAATCTGCTGATTGACGAGGGCAAAAACCTCCAAGGCTTATCCAGGGACTTATCCGAGATCGGAGTGGAACCGTTCGATGTTGAAGAATTCATAAGCTTCACTCCGAGCCTTGGCGAGGGAGTGGCCGAGTCCCCCCCTCAAGATCCGGAGGGAGATGTAGACACCTTCTTGGATGATCTCTGATTTTTGTAATATAAATTTTGTAATATTAACTTTTGTAACCTTGAATACAATGAATTTGTACGTTGATCTTGATGCCGTATTGTTTAAATATTTCGAATTTTCTTCTATTGGCCGCGGCTTCTTCCCATCAGCAGACGAGAAATAATTCTTACTTGATGTCACGGCTAAAAGATATTTACTTAGGCAGATTTGACAACTTCGACCTTGGAACCAATTTAAGGGTCCGACTTATCGATGTCACGGGTGGATGACTTTGAGAATTTGCTTAGTCTGACATTGAACTTCATGACCCTTAACAGAGGGTCCGACTTGTCGACGTTGCGGATAAGAGACATTCAGCTAGATATTTATTTGGAACGATTTTGAACTTGGGACCCCAATCTGGGAGTCCGACTTGTCGATGTCCCGGTCGGAAAAACTTTAGCAAATAACTTAGAATAATTTTGGAGTTTGAGACCCCAATCTGGGGGTCCGACTTGTCGACGTCCCGTTTGGGAAACGTCTTAATGGATAACTTAGAATATTTTTTGAAGTTTGGGACCCCAATCTGGGGGTCTGACTTGTCGATGTCCCGGTTGGGAATCATCTTAATGAATAACTTAGAATATTTTTTAAGTTTGGGACCCTAATCTGGGGGTCCGACTTGTCGATGTCCCCGTTGGGAATCATCTTAATGAATAACTTAGAATATTTTTTGAAGTTTGGGACCCCAATCTGGGGGTCCGACTTGTCGATGTCCCGGTTGGGAATCATCTTTTGAACTTAAGGACCCCAAACTGGGGGTCCGACTTGTCGATGTAACTGAATTTTGTAAGATTTGCAATATTACCGGAAGTAGAATATAACTGAATAATATAACTGAATAGTTTTTTGAGCCGGATAAATCAGAAAAATGAAATCTCGATTATTATTGAATGTAATGACAACGCGACTCATGCCGCGGGATGAAATACAACTGATTCTGGATAATGTGATAATGTCGCGGGATGAACTTGTGATGACATTAATGATCAGACTGGCCTCTTGCGAATCTTATTTAAATGAAGTACTTTTTCAAATGATCTCCATTCCACGGGCGGGGTAGCTTCTTTCCCTTCATGTCTTCTAATTCGAAAGTTCCTGGTTTGATAACGCGGGCGACTTTGAAAGGGCCGTCCCAGTTGGCTCCTAACTTTCCTTTTTCCCCTATCTTTCCCGTAGCCTCGACTTTGCGGAGTACAAAGTCCCCAATTTGAATACGTCTGGTTTTGACATGACGGTTGAAGCTACGAATCATTTTCTGCTTCTGTGTTATCGATCTCAACAGTGCGTTTCCTCTTGTTTCGGGTAGGAGATCTAGATTTGTTCTTTTTCGTTCCTCATTCTCGGCGTGTGAGTAGTAGGTGACCCGTGTGGAGGGTACGCCTATTTCCACTGGAAGTACGGTTTCGGATCCGTACACTAAAGAGAACGGCGTATGCCCCGTGGCCTCTTTGATTGTTGTTCGACTTGCCCATAAGATGCCTGGTAATTCTTCATCCCAATTTTCTTTGACCTCTTCTATCTTCTTTTTGATACCGTTGAGGATTTCCTTGTTTGCGGACTCAACTTGCCCGTTAGTTTGAGGTCGGGATACAGAACTGAACCTGATTTGGATGTTGAACCTGTCGCAGTACTCGGTGGTGTTCTTGCTAACAAATTGCCTTCCATTGTCTGTTATGATCACACGAGGGATGCCATATCTTGTTATAATATTCCGCCATATAAACTGACAGACTTGCTTGTCTGTGATAGAGCTAAGAGCCTCTGCTTCCACATACTTGGTGAAGTAGTCGATAGCCACAATGATGAACTTTCTTTGGCCCTTGGCAGGTGGAAAAGGGCCAAGGAGATCCATACCCCACTTGTCGAATGGCAGGACGGCTTGCAAGACGGTCAAGTAATTAGAGGGTTTCCCCCCTATCTTTGGGTGATACTGACATTCAGGACACCGTAGGATCAACTCTTCCGCGTCTTTCCGGAGTGAAGGCCAATAATAACCACTTCTAAGGACTTTGCTAATGACCGTTCGCACTCCCTGGTGTATTCCGCATCCGCCTTCGTGTATTTCGCGTAGGATATAGTTTCCTTCTTCAGGAGCAACACATTTCAGGAGGGGATGTGTGTATGACTTTTTATAAAGCGTTCCTTCATGAAGTTCGAACCATTTGGCCTTCTTCTGGAGCATTTTGGCCTGATTCTCGTCCTGGGGTAGCGTTTGATTTTGCAGGTACTTAACGTATGGCCCCATCCATGTTTCAGATCTGTCGATGGTGTTGATCATGAAGTTAATGCTGGGGTTGGGGAGCACTTCCCAAATTATATCACGAGCCGCGGAAGTATCTGCGGAGCTGGCAAGTTTTGCTAGGGAATCGGCCTGGGCATTTTGGGATCGTGGAATGTGCTCCAACGTGAACTTGTCAAACTTTGGAATAAAGTCCTTCACTTGCTGCAGATACATTTTCATGCTATCATCTTTAGCCTCGAATTCCCCGTTTACTTGCCCCACTATCAATTGGGAATCCGAGAATGCGGCCAATTCTTTAGCCCCTGCCTCGTAGCAGATTTTCAGCCCCATCAGTAATGCTTCATACTCGGCCTCATTGTTGGATGCCGCGAACTCAAATCTGACCGCCCTTTCCATGCGGACCCCGGCGGAGGACACAATGAGGAGCCCAGCCCCACTCGCCGATTGTGTTGAAGACCCGTCTACATACAATTTCCATTCTCGATTAAGTTCAGCAGGAGGGGGGGAAGTGCTTTCAGCAATAAAGTCAGCCAAGGCTTGTGCGTTAATTGCCGTTCGAGGCTCGTACTCGATGCCGAAGTCTGCTAGCTGGTTTGCCCAATCGGTAACGCGGCTTGCCTTATTTTTCCCTTCCAGAATCTTTTTCAAAGGTTGATCAGTCCGAACGATGATCTGGTGGGATTGGAAGTATGGCCTCAATTTTCTGCTTGCCATCACTATTGCGAATATGACCTTTTCCACTTCGCAGTAGTTCCCCTCTGAGCCTCGGAATGCATGACTCACATAGTATATTGGAAGCTGAATCTTTTCTCTTTCCGCCACTAGTACTCCGGATAGCGAGTACTCGGAGATAGAGACATATAGGACCAGCTTCTCCCCTTTGATGGGTGATACTAATTTCGGCAAGGTAGACAGGTGTTCCTTCAATTCCTGGAATGCTTCTTCTGCTTCTCTCGTCCATTCGAACTTGCTTTGCTTTAGGGTTTTGAAGAAAGGGGAGCATTTGTCCGCGGATTTGGATAGAAATCTCCCTAAGGCTGCTAGGCACCCTGTTAGTTTCTGCACTTCTTTTACAGATCTGGGGGACTTCATATCTTGGATTGCCTTAATTTTGTCAGGGTTTGCCTCTATCCCTCTTTCGTCGACAAGGAAACCAAGACACTTACCTCCAGTAACTCCAAAGACGCATTTATCTGGATTGAGTCGCATTTGGTGCTTCCGGAGGGTTATGAATGTTTCTCGGAGGTCTGCAGCACATTCAGATGCTTGCTTGCTCTTTGCAATCATGTCGTCCACGTATACCTCCAGATTTCGGCCTATCTGAGACTGGAAGACTTTGTTTACCATTCTCTGATACGTGGCTCCGGCGTTTTTTAGACCAAAGGGCATGACTTTGTAGCAGTACACGTCGGCATTCGTGATGAACGCTGTGTGCGGTTGGTCTTCAGGGGCCAACGGGATTTGATGATAACCTGCGTTAGCATCCATGAAGCTTAACGGGGCGTGTCCTGCTGTGGAGTCCACCAAACGATCTATCTTGGGGAGAGGGTAGTCGTCTTTTGGGCATGCCTTGTTTAGATCCGTGAAATCGACGCACATTCTCCACTTCCCGTTGGATTTCTTGACGAGAACAACGTTGGAGAGCCAATTTGAATATTTGCATTCCCTGATGAATCCGGCCTTCAATAACTTCTCCACCTCCTCTTTGGCGGCCTCTATTCGCTCTCTTCCCTGATGTCGCAGCTTTTGCTTCACGGGTTTATAACCTGGCTTTATATCAAGTTTATGACACGTGATATGGGTAGGGATACCAGGCATCTCTTCCGTGGAGAAAGCGAAGACATCGCGGAACTCGGCGATGGTGGCCAATAGATCAGTCTTGATTGCGTCTGAGAGGTTTTTTCCAACCTTTATTTGTTTCCCATCAAACATCTCCACCTCCTCATACCGTTCCACTGGGTGAGGCCTTCCGTGGGCGTTGGGGTTGTCTGTATACACGCTCATGACGGCTGAAGAGTCTCCCCTCTTTCTTTTGGAGGGAGTGGAGGAGGTTTCTCGCTTGAGGGTACTCACTAGACATTGACGAGCTGTCACTTGGTCCCCTTTGAGTGTACCCACTTGCCCATCATCCCGCTCAAACTGAAGCAAGAGTTGATGGGGGAAGATTGCGGCTTTGATTTTGTTGATGAGCGGAAGCCCCATGATGGCGTTGTAGGGGAATGTGAGATCTACAACCGTGAATCGTATGGGCATCGTTCTACTTTTGTCCTTCTCTCCTACTCGTACGGGTAGTACGATGGTACCTAGTGGAACGACCTGGTTTCCCCCAAACCCGATCAAAGGTTTATCGAGGGGTTGCAAGTGTTTTTCTTCAAACTGCATTTTCCTTAGGCAATCCATTGTTAGAAGATCAGCCGTACTTCCGGTATCTACAAGTACCCTTTTGACTTTCATCTGCCCATTTTTCAAAGTGACCACCAGAGGGTCAGTATGTGGTTGTTGCAGCATTTGGGAGGTCGTGGCGTCGAATTTCATGACCGGCCCACTGGATGTGGTCATTGGGGGTCCCTTTAGCAGAGTATGGACGCTATCTCTTGCGGCGCGGATGGTGGGATATTCCTCAGTGTATCCACCGAAAATCAGGTTGATAGTCCCTTGAGTGTTGGAACTTTCGCGCCTGGCCTCATCCCTCCCGGGGGATCTGCGTTTATGGTGCCACGGCTTTCTTTCGACTTCTTTTGCTACATAGTCTCCCTTGTTGATGAACCTCGACAGTTTCCCTTCATCAGCCAATTGGTGCAGGATACGTTTAAGTTCACGGCATTGGGCCAAAGTGTGGCCGTGTTCTTTGTGGTAGTCACACCACAGATTGAAGTTACGACGGTTGGAGGGGGTGTTAGTAGGAGGCGGAGTCGGCAATTCATTGCGGATGGCATAGAATATGTCTTTCCTGTTGCGGTTGAACATCGGGTCATTGCCTCCATCGAGTATACTCCGCGTCCTTGTTTCCCCTTCCGCGACGTACACATGTCTGGATCGTGGAGGCCCCATATCTGACGGGGGCTCCGGACGACGTGGAGGGTAGTTTCTTTCCCTCCTCAATGCTTGTTCCTCTCTGTTTCTCGAGGATTGATTGGTAATGGGGTCCTTCTTATCAGACCTCCGTTTCTTAGGATCATGGGCCTGACATATTTCGGAGGCCGTGACATAGCTTTGGCATTGCTTCATGGCTTTCGCGTATGTCTTCACTTGACTTTCGACCAACTGGAACTTCAGCCGTTGGGCCTTCATTCCGTTGATCAGGGCGTTTAATGCAACCGATTCTTCCAAATCGGTTACCTCCAGGACCGCCTCATGAAACTTTTTTAGATAGGATGATATGGATTCTCCTTCTAATTGCGTGATGCTGAGTAAGTGGAAATTTGATTTCTCCTGCCTCCTGGAAGCTATAAAGTGGCCCAGGAACTTCTCTTCCAGTTGGGCAAAGTTGTGTATACTTCCTCCTGGAAGGGAAGTATACCATGTCAGTGCTACCCCGTAAGAGTAGTCGGGAAGAACTTGCACCACAACAACGGGTCGTTGGTATACAGCAACATCAAGTTTTTGTAGGCCATCAGATGTTCCTCCGGGTAGGACGTTCCATCGAAGGCCGCCATGTTTGGAATCTTTATCTTCCCATTACTGGGAGTATTTAGTATCACCGGGGCCAATGGAGAGATTATGGGTACGAGTTTTCCAGAAAGGCTACTTTTGTCGGCCTCATTCCGCGGCTTGGGCTTGCTTTCTTTCTTCCCTCCTTTTATCCACCAATGATTGGACGCTTTCAGACGTCTTTTGTTTCTTACTTTCTAGGAAGGTGCGGACATCTCGAGAGGCGGTTTTAGATTCGCCATCCCGCAGACCTGTTTTGCTGAGGCTCGGGTAGGTTCTAGATCTCTCCCGCCTCTTCTTATTGCGTCTGCTGGAGTGGGACGTCCTCGAGTTCCCATCCTGAGATTCATGAGACTTCGGTACCTCCTGATGGGGTTCGATTCGTGCCCGCAAGTTTTTTATTTGATCCGCCATGTCTTCTAATACTTGTTGCTGAGCAGGAGCATTATTCATGACGGCGCGTAGTTGTTCAGAGAAAGCAGCCGTGAGGTTCTGTGCTAGCATGTCCAGATCACGGCGAGTCACGGCTTGATTATTAGCGTGACCTGCAGAAGTGTCTGTATCTGTGCTATGCACGGTTGCGGTTTGTGTTGGATTTCTTTTGGGAGCCATGACTTTTTGTAACAGTCCCCACAGACGGCGCCAAACTGTTTCGGTGAAGAAACGAGGAAGTGCGAGACACTTGGAATACCGCAGATGGAGGCGTTATCGAAAGTAGCAACTCGTGGGAGGAAGCGACCTGAATTCCTGCAACACAACACGTTAGCCTTGTCCGGGGGGTGATCTCCCAGAAAACCCCTCCGACGCTCAAGTCAGAACGTAGATCGGAGATTAAGGAATGACAGATTGTAGTATGAATGCAAGAAGGAAGGTCGGGATTGGGATTGCTAGTGCTAGTGCTAGTGTTTGGGAAGGCTAAGGAAGTACTGTAAGCAAGGATACTAGGAAAGCTATTTCAGATGATCCTCCCTCCTTGATGGTAGCCCCTATTTATAATGGTGAGGAAGGGAAGTTGCAGAAGAAGTGAACTATCATGGGAGTAGTGGGAGTAATGGGAGGTGGACTGATCATGGGAAGAGTGGGCAGTTATTCATCTTGAAACAAGGAGAGCCATGCATTGTGGGAGAGTGGGGAGTTAGGCTTTTTTAGAGGTAACTGGCCCATGGGCCATTCAAGGAAGATGGGGCTTCCAGAAAAAGCCCATTGACCGAAAGTCAAGGTCAACGGAAAAGGTCAAAGGGTATTTCGGTAATATGATGCTAATTATTAAATAAATAAATTAATTAAAAAACAGTACCATGACACTTTTAATTAATACAATAGTATTGTTCTTAGTGGAATCTTATGATGTGATGTCGCCATGTCGGTTTCTTGATGTTAATGAATGGACGAATTTTATTGTTGATATCTAATTGTTGATGCTTGTGTTGATCTTTGGTAATTTTGATTGTTATGTTTTGGTTGAATCTTTTCCAATCTCTGTGTTGTTCATTGATAGTAGAGGATTTGTATAAGACCCATTAAGGACCCTTAGGGTCCGGGTTTGAGTCTGAAAATTTTGGTAATTAAGGGTCCGGGTCTGAGTCTGAAAATTTTGGACCCTTAGGGTCCGGATCCGAGTCTGAATCCAAAAAAAAAATAAAAGGGTCCAGGTCCGGGTCTGGCCAGACCCGCTCCAAACCCGCCCCATGACCATCCCTACTCAAGTCACTAACTCTAAAAGCTACAACAGGGGGTGTTCAGTGATGTCGATTCACATCGCTTAAACCCTAAAATACAAGTATTAACAAGGAGTGTAGTTAGATGAGTTGGATACTTGGATTGAATATCAAAGGTCTGCGCTTCAAACCCGTTTCCATTCCATTTTTTCCTTTTTTTTAAGATTTTGGGGAAAAAGAAATCAAAAGTTCAAAATATAAATGGCAAATTAGTCTCGATATTTCTTGTTAAAAACCAAAATTCAATACTCTACCACTTTCTAGTCCTTTCTTGTTCCTTTTCTTTAATTCTTTGATTGTATTACAGAGGAACCACGATTTGCGGCCGCTCATTCTATCACTCTTGGCTTGCTTTAGCGAAATGGGTTTGGAAGGAAATGAAGCTAATACAAGGAATCATAATATGACAAGTTTTTAACAAGGTATATTAGTAAATATATACTATTAATAATTTTTCCTTATCTTAGTTTATTTAGGGGAGTTAGGCATGGCCACGGTCCGGGTTGGGCCGGTTTCGTTCCGGTTCCGGTTCCATTTGGAACCTGTCGCGTTTGGAAATTGACTCGTTTACCACGAGCTTGTCTTTATTGTTGTTGCTGTAGTTGTTCTTCATGTGATCTTGTTGATGACTGTCGAGATCTATGTATCCTAATAGGGGTCGTTGGTTCCTCTTCTTGTTCTTGTTCTTCATCAATTTGTATTTCTCTTTCCACTTCTTCTGTATAATTGTGTAATTCTTGATCGTACCCTTCTGGATAATTTGGTTCATAATTATAATTACTAATGGAAGGTGTTGTTGATATCGACGGAGTTGAAGTGGTCTTTCTTTTGGAGCTAGAACCTCTCAATGATTTTGCCACTTTAGTAACTTTTTTAGAGGCTTTTTTCAAAAAAGAAGACATGATAATATTGAAATAATAATAGAATTAAGAAATAAATAATTAATTAATAGACTAATTATGTAATTAACTAAATTAAGAAATAATTAAAAGACTAATTATGTAATTAAGAGAATAATTGCGTAATTAAGTAGATAAAGTAAGTAGTGAGAGTAGGAGAACAGATGAGTTGTAAATGAAAATGATTGAAAGTGATATATTTTTATAGTAAAAATCACAACGGCTAGTTAACGACTCTTTTTCGAACGGTTCCAAAGAACCTGTGGGCCGGTTCACCCGGACCGGTTCCGATTTCGGTTCCAGTTCCGGTTCCACGGAACCTGTGGTCCGGTTCACCCGGACCAGTTCCGGTTCCACGGAACCTGTGGTCCGGTTCACCCGGACCAGTTCCGATTCCACGGAACCTGTGGTCCGGTTCACCCGGACCAGTTCCGGTTCCATGGAACTTGTGGTCCGGTTCACCCGGACCGGTTCCTATTCCGACTTGCGGTTCTTAGGTCCGGTTCAAGTAGTTTTTTCCGGCGGCTTCACGGTTCCGGCAACTTTTTTTCCGGTGGTTTCACGGTTCCGCGGTTCGGGCCGGTTCGGAACCTGTTGCGAACGGTTCCGGTTCCGGGACGGTTTCAAGCGGTTCGGAACCGGTTCGGTGCCGGGTAACCCGCTCCGTGGCCATCACTAAGGGGAGTTATAGCATCAAATTATTGACTAAAAGTGTTTCAACTATAAAAATAAAATTTTTATTTTTATTTCTTTTTTAAACATATGGTCTTACTCCCTCCTATTCAGCATATGTGTCCATTTTCTTTTATGGTCAAGTCACCTTAATTGTCCCATTTTTATTTTTGGTTTGGGTTTTTGACTTTTATGCCCTTAGTAGCTTTATCCTATTTTCAATTATACCCTCCATTATCCATACTAATTTTCCTCCTTTATATTAAAAACTCATAATACCACTTTTTTTCCTACCCTTAGGGTCCCACTTTTAACTCTCCTTAAAATCCGTAAAAAGTCAAATGAGACTCTTAAGGTGAATAGGAAGGAGTATTATTTATAGTACTATCAATGTAATTAATTAGGCTTACTAAGGTTTGGATTATTTCATGGGCTCATAGATAGTAGACATTAGATTGTAAATCATCAATACTTCGATTTAGTTATTCCAATTAAATTATGGACCGAATAGTTTTCGACTTTTTCAGATTTATAAAAAAGAATTTTTGAAATTTTTTTCTATAAATTCCTTAAATACATACTTATTTAGTTGACATTTTTTATAAAAAATAAAAATAAAAAAATGTAAATTTATTAGTTTTGATGTGGAAATTTCATAAAAGATAGAAATTAAAAGAAGGTGGTAGTAACTCAAAATTCTTATGTTAGGTTCCAGCTTTCAACTAATTTGAAGAAAAACATTATGAATCGCTTTTAAAATATGAAAATTCGACTAAAATGTTGTTGAGTAAAATTTTTTTATTTAGAAAACTGGACGTGTTCGGCATACGGTTAATTGTGACTAGCAGTAGCTATACAATTATAGTTGTTCATATTCAGTTATCCGGGTACATAAATCTTGAAAAGTCGTGTTCATTTTATAAATCTCTCAAATTTGCACAAAATATGGTGAAAATTGTTTTCAATGTGTTGGCATCGTTACAAATGCATGTAAAACCGCGTTAATTTTAGTTAAATAGCTAATCCAACATATGATATACATTTACGACACAAATTAAATACAAAACAATTTAGAAAATAAGAAAATTGTAAAAAAGTTTCAAAATTACCTAATATGATAACCTAATATTATCTTGGTCTAAACTGAAAAACTCTATTGAACCAGATTGAATGTAGAATCATATGAAACAAATCATATTTGACAGGTTTAGGGTGCCACAAGAAATGCTGCTGTACCTTTTTAACCCTCATACGCATACGAAGATACGTTTTTTCGGGGATCGAAAGAAGGATGTTCTTCAAATTTGGTACATCCTTTTCTGCTACAAAAACAGCAAACGCCTCCCAATTCAATGTCTCGAAAAATGGTGGAACAAAATTATCGGATATGATCACTGGGACACATTCATAGAAGATGGCCTCGACAACTCGTGGGCTATTTACCTCGTATCCTCTAGGACAAATGCAATATTTGCTCGTTTTCATGTAGTTGATGTAGTTTCGGTTGTCCTTCGAGTTAGGCAACCTACCGAATATATGCATGTCGGGATCTTTGTTATTGCCCCAGTGTTCTAAAAGAATCGGTCGGAGGTAACCATGCATATTTCCTGCATAGAAAGCTAAAGTCTTCCTATTGGAAAGTGGTTTTCCACCAACATCTCTTAGAGGATTTCGTGCTTTTCGTACGTATGTTTCAGGGAGAGACACATCTTTGCCGAACTTGAATTTTTCTTTTACATCGGCGTTACATAAAGCTCTAATACAATTAGCCATGTATTTCTTTGTTTCCGATGGTGCCTATGAAGGAAGAGGATGAATTGTATCAGTACTCCCATCACCTTGACGCCACAAGTTCTATTGTTTGAAACAAAAATTCACCTTGACGCCACAAGTTCATTGTTTGAAACAAAAATTCTTATAGGAGACGGTCTAATGGTGAAACCATCTCTATTGGACTAGTCCATGTACATTCAATGTGTTTAAAGTAATCATTTACAATCTTAAAGTGATTAATTAGAGAAATGAGCTAATAATTTAAACTCATCTCATGGTGAGACGATCTCATACTATTAGAGTATATAACTTATCCTGAGGCATCAATCATTAGCTTAAACTTTTGGTTGATAAATTGCATCTAATACCATGTCAAGGAACCAACTTAACGATCAACTTAAGCTTTTGGTTGAGTTGGTTCCTTAACACGTATAAGTCGAGTTGTTATAATTGTATGAAGATCAGAAAAATCTAGAATGTGAACTCTAGACACGACCCATGAAACGATAGAAAAGTATATATACTCGAAAACTCATATGGTCGAAACATGGGTTTTCTAGAAGATGGACTGCACCATCGGGATTTACTCGAAAACAATACAAAAAACTAGAGGGTAAGAAGCATACCCAATCATGGCAGGCAACAAGGAAATGGTCTGCACCATCGGTTCTGTTCCAAAACGGGTACTTTGCTGAAATCATATCGACATAGTCCTTTAAATGTTGTATAAGGTTTTTATGGTTATGTGAATTTGGGACGTACAGAGTCTCTTCCAACTGCCGAGAGCTGAAAGGAAGGTAAAAGAGGTGTGCATCCTTGGCTCGTTTGGTGACGAAATGTCGGTCTGCTTCTATCAGTTTCATAAACCATCCTTCAGAAGCATATATGCCCTCGAGTGGCGGTCTATGGAAAATTCGCCTATCACCTTCCCGATATATGTAGACCTTAAGCATTTTTTCCATTAATTCATAGCTCCTACAGAAATTTCATGACATTTTTGAAAACATTAGGGGCGGATCCAGGAAAAAACCAAGTAATGTCGATTATTTAAGTGAAAAATTGAATGTGGCCAACGTGTCCAAAACCAGATTTAATTGTGATTAACGACTTCAGAAGAATTGAGTACAACTTGTGCACATTTCTATATGTGAAGCTACAAATGATTTTTGCTACCACGGATCAGTCGGAAACAACCCCATTGTTATCATTGACAAGGTTAAAGCTGCGTGTATCAGACCCCCATATCATGCCTAAGTGGGGGCGAATTCATTGCAAAGGTAATAAATTTTATTGTATTAACATGTTTGTATAAAGTAATTACTAGTGACATGGTGAGGATTAAAATGATTTAACTACTCTATTAGCAGGGGCGGATCTAGAATAAAAAAATAATGTCAATAATATTAAAAAAATACATTCATTAACGTTTTGAAATCGACCAATATTCTTTCTAGATTTTTTAAAAAATGTGCTTGCTGAGTTTTGAACCCGGATTAATGTTGTGACATAGAAAAACTCCTACTAACTAACCAATACACATATTATTATTAGTATCTTTAGATATATAATTTTATACATAACTTGAATGTAGTCGGTTCACATCATTGACTAGCATTAGATCCGCCTCGAAAAACAAAGAAAGAGGTGAAGGTTTATTACCTTTGAAACATGCTTGCATTGCGATAAAGTGGTGCATAGAGGTCATCCTTCAAGGGAGGTGCATTCTCAATCAATTGCCTTGCAAGAACTAAATCTTCATCTACTTTCGATGCCCATCGTGGTATCTAAAACGAGTAGAGAAATCAACCTCAATTAGCAACACCCATTCATACAAAATTGCAAAGTATAATTCATATAATAACATGCACATACCATTGTAGGCGGAGACACATAATTCTGTACCAATAACTCACTCATGTCAGACAATGTAAACACCTCCTTGTCAAAAACACCCGGCTTTTGTGGCTGTTTCTTTGCTCGAACGTTAACTAAAGGTGGCAATAACGGAGGCAAATCACTATTTATTGGTGGAGACTTAAACTCGATACTTATATTACGAGCTACATTATCGAGGATCAAATCTATTGGAGATGGTGCAATAGAAGGCGATACAAATCCCAAGTTGAAATCTCCGGTATATGTTGGTGGTAAAGCAATATGGTCTTTCGTAGAATCGATTACTGAAGCATTCCTCTCGGTGGTATTACTAAGCATAGTACCGTCTAGTATAGGCCCATCTCGACCTTGCTCAACACTCATCGAAGAATTAGAAAAATCGTGTGAGCTCACATTGCTAAATACGAGTGGATACAATGTCGAGTTCTCACCGAAGAAGGCATGATTTTGCTGTTCCGGGACTTGGCCCCAAGAAAACATGGACCATAAAGCGTTACCCTTTGGGAGTTCAATAGATTGGAACAATAGAATAGTAGCAAATACTAAACCAATTAGCCAGAGAAACCTTCTAGATTGAACTTGAAAGGCTTTTAGAAACTCAAATCCCATGTTTTGTTGAGCTAAAATGCCTAGGAAATGTACAGTAAGTGTCAGATAAGTTTATATAAAATATATTTCAAGGCAGATCTGAGAGGGAAATTTAAATAAATAAATAAATAAATAAATAAATAAATCTTCATAATCAATTATTAGAAAATAAGTGTTTTCTCAGAATTGTCTGCAAGAAGATCAAAGATACTCTATTATAAATCTTTAATGAACTTTAACAACTAGTTGACTTTAGTTTTCAAATTTATATGATATATGCTTATGATGAATAAAAGTTTAGTCAAAGTTATTGGAATTACGGTGATTTTGAAAAATGACAATTAGGAGCGAAAACCACTTTATCTGATTTTCTAGCTTTTGCTTATATTTTTACTTAAGTTCATGTCTTAATTCTTACACTATTCCATCTTAAAAAGTACTTTCTAAGGAAAAAATATTTTTCTTATTTTCTACTATGATACATTGTGATTCTTTTGGTATTTGTGGACCACTATTGAAGGAACGACATTTTACGTTCTATCTCTCATTGCCTCTATTTATAACCTTTTGCATTGAGGAAATCTCGCTACAAGGATATGATTCTTTCATGCACTTTATTCTTATTATTATATTCATTAGATCTTGTTTTAGATTTTAAGAAAATGTTTCTTGCACTTTCACTCTACACTTCTCTTATAATTCATACTCATACCCACTTCAACTAGGATGAATGTGGTACAAACTTACTCGACTGTCGTCTCAATTCGTAGCTACCGCATTCTCTCACAAAATAAACCCAATTTTTCTTTTTAATATATTATATTAAGCTTGCATTATTTCTATTTTTGGTCACAATACATTTTTTTTTTCTCATTCGAACATTAACTTTTATTTTAATTTCATTCACGCATTTTCTTCTAATTTTCCATAACGGATATTTTATGATATACCACTGAGTTTCTTCGAAATTCACCATATACCACACGAAATTTTCTAATTCACCATATACCATTGAGTTTACGTCCGTTAGTACAGAATACCATAATGACAACTGCTGTCAGTGTGCCGTTTGTGGTAAATTACCAGTATGCCCTTACGCATTCAACAGGCGCCATTGTTAGGCTTGACTTCCCCAAACACAACGTATTTCTTCAAAAAACTGATCCTCCATCTTTCTTCTTCTCCATTCAAGAAACTTTGTATTCGTCTACATTGATCTAAAACCCTTAAAATCCATCAAAAATCCTTAAAATCCATCAAAAATCCTTAAAATCCTTAAAATCAATTTGGTGTAAAGTGAATTGCAAGTTTGTGAAGTGATTTAGAACCCAAACACAGGTGGTCGTGACTGAATTTCGCACAAAGTTCGCTAATTCGGTGGATTAAGCACACGCAAGGTACCTATCCTTATCCATTTGCATTTCGAGTTCTGATTTTGTATTTTTTTTTTTTGCAAAATTGAGTAAGGGTTAGGGTTAAGTGTGATAAGTTGCATGCGAATTTGAATTATCCTAAAGTGATGTGTTTTTTTTTATGCAATTTATAATTTGGATTGTGATGTAATGTTTTGTTGCTAAATGTTGTTGTTAGGATGAGTACATTGTGGTTGTTAGTTCGTGCTCCAGGGGTACTTTTGATGTGAGGGTGGATGACACTGATAAGACCAATTTGATGGAGTTAATTGAGTATATGTTTGAGGATTCAGTGAAACAGAATGTATATCTCCCTAAATACTTCACCCTGTTTGTCACTAAACCTAGAACAAACCTAAATACTTCATATCTTTTGCAGCTAAAGTGAAAGGATTCTTAGGTGGTTGTAGACCAATCATAGGAATAGATGGTGCACATTTAAGTGGGTATTACAAAGGGGTTATGCTCACTGCAGTTGCAATAGATGGGAATAATGAGATCTTTCTGTTAACCTATGGGATTGTTGACACAGAGAGCATAGATTCCTGGACTTATTTTTTCAGAAACTTGAGGTGCTTGTTTGCTCAGTATGAATCTCAGAAGGATGACTGGACTTTTATCAGTGACAGGATGAGGGTAAGTTTCTTATTTGTCTTTGATTTGAGATTATGCTGCTATTTATTAACTTAGTCTTGTTTTTTTAGGGGGGTTGAATCAGCATTGTATGAGGTGTTCCCAAGAGCTACAAGGAGAATATGCTACCAGCATTTGTACTCAAATTGCAATGCTGCAGGATGGAGTGGGGCAGCATTTCATAAGATGTTTTGAATTGCGGCAAATGCCTACAATGAGTACGTTTTTGAAAAAGTTATGTCCAAGATAAAAGATTTTGATGCAGCAGCATATGACTATCTCAAAAATATAGAAGAGCAGTGGAGTGTGCACATGTTTGACAGGACAGTTTGTTGTGATCATAACACAACAAACTTCGTGGAGTCATTCAATGCAATAACAAAGACCAACAGGGACATGCCTGTGTTGACATTGCTGGAAGGTAAATTTGTGTCGCTGTTTTGCTTATTTAAATGCAAAAACATTTTTGTTGCTTACTGTGATTTTTTTTTTTTTTTGGTTTTTTGAATAATTAAGATGTCAGGAGTTGGTGCATGAAAAGGATGGGTTCCAGGTTCGATAAAGCAGTAACCATGGAACCTAATGATCTAACAGAGCATGCAAAGGGGGTGCTGGCGACTAGGACTGATGATTCTAGGTTCTGCCATGTCACTGCAGCTGGTGGTGGAGAGTTTGAGGTGAGGGATGGCCATGTCAAGTTCCCTGTCACCCTTAGAAATATGACTAGTGGGTGTGGAAAATGGCAAGGATCAGGGATCCCTTGCAAGCATGGGCTAAGAGTCATTTACAACCAGAGACTTGATCCTAGGGACTTTGTCTCACCTTTCTACAAGGGGCTGCTTACAAACTCACTTATGGAGACCACATCCACCCCATTGCTGATCCAACTCACTGGCCTTCACTAGATGTGCCAGAAATTGCACCACCCCAAGGGAAAAGAAATGCTGGCAGACCACCTAAGCATAGGAGAAGAGCTGCTCATGAGGCAAAAAAAGGAAAGAGGCATAAGAATAACAAATGCAGTCTATGCAAAGAATTAGGCCACAATGCAGTGACAGGCAAGGCAAAAAAGACATCATCAAAGAAGACAGCACATACGGCTTCCTCTTCACAGCAAGACAACACTAGGGGGAAGAGAAAGGCTGCTACTTAGCATTGTTTAGTATCATTTTTTTGGTGAACATTGTTTATTGTAAAGTTGTTTTTGAACAAAATGTTAACTACTTGGTTTGTATGACACTTCTTTTGTTTATCATAATTGTTTATCATAATTCCAACGGGTATATTTAAAAAAAAAAGGTATTTGACGCAAATAAAAAAAGTAAATGGTATATGGTGAATTATAAATTTACCACAAACGGCACACTAACGGCAGTTGTCATTGATGGTATTCTGTGCTAACGGACAAAAACTCAATGGTATATGGTGAATTAGAAAATTTCGTGTGGTATATGGTGAATTTCGAAGAAACTCAGTGGTATATCATGAAATATCTGTTTCCATAAAATATATCATTTTTCTTTTTTTTTCACCCTGGGACTATTTTTTTGAGACATGGGACTTGGGAGTACTAAAGTAAGACTAACACTTAAACTATAGAAATTCAACATCCAATTGCTAAAATGTAAAAGAAAGAGGAAACGTGGAACACCTTCTCAACTCTAAAGCTTTCACCAAAACAAAAATAAATAGAATGACAAATGAACATAGCATAAAGGATGGAGTTTCTAAATAGTCTTTCTTCTTTTGCCTTACAACTCAAGCAAGCACATTACCCTTCTTGTTTGTTGAATTTGCAACACAGGGACGGAGCAAAAATTGTTTAAAGAGCCCGTGCTATTTTAAAAATTATGTTTTTTTATCTAATAAATATACAAAGTAATTTAATATTTTTCAAAGCCCTATACAGTTGAACATTCTATATATATATATATATATATATATATATATATATATATATATGCAACATTTAAGCTCCTATGACCAAAAAGCTCTCACAAGAACTTATTTGTTGCAAATTCGCTTAAACAAAAAAGTAACATTCTTTTTTGTTTTTTTTTTATTTGCACTTAAACCAATTTTTGCATTGTTCATATTCCAATGTAACAATAAGGATTTATGTTTTAGTGCTGTTTTTAATCCGCAATGGCATTTTGGAATTCAACACATAATAATTCTAAAAAAAATTTAAAAGTAGAAGAAATTAATTTATGTACCCAAATCTGGATATAAATCAAAAAAAAAAAAAAAAAAAACTTTTTAAATTAATATCATCGGTAAAAACGAAGTTTTGACTAAAAAGTAACAAATTATGCATGCAATGATTCTAAAGAAAATATAGGGCAAAGATTATTACAAAGATTTGAGACAAGAAAAAAACAGAGCAATTTAAATTAAAGCACTTTCAACTTTAATATTTAAAGTTTTAAACAATTTCCAATAATTCAAACACATCATTTACTTACAAAAATCTAAAAAAATTGATCTGGTTGTATGAATCAATACCCAAAATTGAAATTAAAATTAATAATTAGCAAGAACTGAAGAAGTAATAATCATTAACATAATGACAAAAACAGGGAAAAATAATGCATGCAATAATTAAAAGAAAAGAGAAAAAATAAATACATACCAGTATTATTATTTGAGTTATTATTGACCAAAAAATCAAACAAGAACAGTGGAAATAAAACCCATGAAATAATTTCAGTTGAGGTTTTTGGGGTGGGTGAACAATAATAATAATTTTATTAATCAGATATTTGATAAAAAAAATTGAGAAAATTGATAAAATAAAAATTATTGTAGGGATATTTGGGATGATATTGCAGTTGAATTTTCAGAGAAAATTAGAGAAGGAGTAGTATTTTTACAGGAAGAAGCTAAAATTAGTTTATGGAGGAGTCAATGATGAGTTTGGAGAAAGATGAGTGTCTATTTTCAACCTTTTTTGGGTCCCGATTTGTGCTTTTATTATTCTTTTAATTTTACTTGTCTATTCATTCATCATCAAGATCTAGGAGTACTTCTCTTATGCTATTTAATGTTACATTATTTTAAAATAAAAATTACCCTAAACAATACAAATTAATACAATTTTTTTGATTTATCTATAATATTAATTTTTGATTAACTATAAATAATACTTACTCCAATACACTGAAAAGGGGATATTTATTTTTTGACACTATTCATTTGTTAGTTTTAATTTTTATTTTATTTTTAATCTATAAATTAAAATATAATCAAGTGAGATCTTGTTTGGTTCATCTCAATGCAAATATTAATATTCACTTTTTATATTATTTCATTATTTACAAAAAGAGATATTAAGTATTAAATAAGTGCATTAGATATCATGAAAAAACAAATGTCCCATTTTCAGTGAATCGGAGAGAGTACTAACTTAGGGATATTTGCCTATAATAATATTGCCTCTGTCCTCTTTGATTTGCAACAAAGATAAAGAGGATAATTTTTAAGAATATGGTAATAAATGAAGATAGAGAATGAATAGTGTAGAAGAAATTAAAAGAGAGTTAAAAAGTATAGATGAAATTAAAAGAAAAAAATTGTTGGCCATCATCCAAAATTAAAAATGATGTAAATTAAATGGGACGGACCAAAATGAAAAATGTACAAATTTAATGGTTGGAGGGAATACTAACTATTGTTTAATAAACTATTTGACAAAAAAAAAAAAAAAAAAAAAAAAAAAAAAAAAAAAAAACTATAGGTAAATTAATGATTAAACAAAGATTGATATTATTCTAGGAAAACACGACCCCACATTGGTATTATCATGGTTAATTAAAAGTTGGCATTATTATAGATAAATCAAAAAAAATTTGTTTGATATTATTTTTACGAATATTATGTGAATAGTAAACAATTATTACTTTAATTTAAGATTTATTAGTTTCTTTATTTGTCTTTAATTACTATAAAATTCATTATTATTATTATCATTGTTGTTTACAAACATTATTGCGAATAGTGAATACTAATTACTTTGATTTAAGATTTATTAGCTTTATCTAGGAAGTAGTGTTTAACAATTGGTTTTGTTTAAGATTTATTATTATTTGTTTGTAATTAGTTTTTGTTATTGTAATAAGTTTTGCACATGTAATAAATAATAATAGTG